>NC_089840.1:59944583-60244583 GCF_035609145.1 Eleutherodactylus coqui | reverse complement strand
GCTGAAGTCCGGACAGTTTGTAATGGGAAATCACCTCCAGAGGTCAAAGTCGGAGCTGAAGCTGTGCTCCCCAGAGAACTCGCGCCTTGTTACTTCCAGGTGTCCAGCCACTGCTAACGTACCTTCGATCACTGGTGGCTGTTAAAGTGACCACTCAGTGCCATGAGTTAAAAGAAAAGACTATTGTTTGAAGTAGTCCAAAATGCCCGCATATGTATTATGGCACCACACAGGAAGCCCACGTCCATCTGGTGCCAGCGCTGTGATTGGGCCTATCATGCCTATTATGGAATCCAGCAACCGAAGCACTGTGTCCCAGGCTTTGAGCAATATGAAGGAAAATGCTCAACGTGTGGTCCCCAGGTTTGAGCTTAGACTGTCCATCCCATTTATGTATCGCAGAGCCTCAGATCTCCACAGGCCCCCCAGTTACCTATTGTTCCTCTGTCATCCCAAGGGCCCCTTTCACATACACCACTCACAAGCTCTCCTACTACCAAAGCAGAGGCACATTATACTTTGCCACCTAAATCGGTCCACAGTTGTAAATGGATTGGAACAGTAGAAGAGGAACCTATGATCCAGACTAATTATTGGTTGTGCCAGGAGCTTGCAGAAAGTTTTGTTGACTGACACGTTCTTCTGTTGTAAGGACAACTATTATTTCTTTATTCATTTTAGAGGTTTAGTGTTGATTATGTACGACCTTAATGTATGACCTACCAGCCAATGTCTGCTACTTCTAAATAATGTGCTACGATTCACGGTCGCCATCTTGCCTCACCTTTGCCCAATGGCCATGGCAGCGCTTTCCTCCTGTCCATGACAGGCACTATTTTCTGGTCTCTTGTGAGCTTCTTTCTGCTGCCCAAAGGGCATGCAGTTTAAAATGGACAGTAATTCTGTAATTCTATTCCCCTCCAATCTCTGATCCCATCTGTTTATATCGAGCACCTTCACCTTAAGACCAAATGCACACAGACGTATTTGCATTGTGCAATCTGGAGTTGGCGTCCGCCTCCGGATTCCACAGCAAATACTGCCATAGACATGCTATTGAAAATTGCTTTTCCCTGTCCACAAGCGGAAATCAATTGTGATTTTCCCATCGCGGAGGCAAAATGTTCTATTCCAGCGTGGATTCCGTGCAGACTGCTTCCATTGAAGCCAATGTAAGCTGTCCGATCCACGCCCCTTCCGCAATGGCATTGCGGAAAGGCTGCGGGATCCGCATCATCACCTAGCGGCAGCGCGGCACAATCTGCACCTCCACAGCACAGATAACAAGAATCCAGACAGGTACACAGGGGTCACCGGCCAGGCACAGGATTGGATTCCTCTGCAGGACCCCGTATGCGGAATCCGACCTGGTCTTGTGTATTCGGCCTAAGAAAGGTGCTTAAGCTTCAAATCTCCTAATCCAGCCTTAGGGCTCCTACCCACTTGCGTTTTTTTAACGCTGCGATAGCGCTGTGCTTTTTTAACACAATTGTCAAAGGCACGTCTAATGTTAAAAAACACATCACAAGTTTGTGCTTTGCAATTTTTGTGCGATGCGTTTTTAACATTAGAAAGTCCCATTGACAATCGCGTTAAAGAAAAACGCAGCGATATCGCAGCATAAAAAAAAACGCAAGTGGGTAAGAGCCTTAGTCCCTGGTATTTTCAATTTCTCAGCAAAATTGCGCAGTTCAATGCGTTATTGCACGGTGATCGGTTGCACATTTGCACACCTCCATACCTACATAGACTCCTATGGTGCCTTTGGTGCGCAAATGCACCAAAGGGTTTTTTTTGCACATGTGAAAGTGAAAACAATGGGTTCTATTGTCTGCACAAACGCACCCATGTGAAGCTGCTCTTAGGTCTACATTGAGGAGACTGTAAGGGCTCCTACCCACTGGCGATATTTTCTCCACTGCGATGCAATTCTAAAGTTAAATTCTTGCATCGCAGTGCGAGAAAAAAATCGGCATGACGTCGGGGATATCGGCATCATGCAGACATATCGCCAGTCTTTTCAATGGGGCCAGCGGCAGCAGCGCTAGCCCCATTAAGAAAAAGACATGGAGAATGCCGGGGACTTCTGCAACAGCTGTGACAGCTGTGGCAGGAGTTTCCTTCATCCCCGCGGATGAATGAATAGCTAAGAGCTATGTGTGATTGGCTGAGCACTCAGCCAATAGCTAAGCAGTAGCTGCTATTGGCTGAGCCCTCAGCCAATCTGCACAGCCCTTTCAGGAGGCGGGGATTTTTAAATCCCCGACTGCTGAAAGAGCTCAGTAGCAGTGCCGGGGAGCCAGCAGGAGGATACGGCTGAGAGCAGGAGAGGTGAGTATAATTTTTTTTTTCCAGACTTATTGATGATTATCAGGGAAGGGCTTATATTTCAAGCCCTTCCCCGATAGTCATTCTGCGAGGCTTGCTGAAACCATTGATTTCAATGGGATCGGCAGCAGTGCCGATCCCATTGAAAGCAATAGAATAGAATACCGCGGACTTCTGCCACAGCTGTCGCTAGCCCCACTGAAACCATTTGCGATATGCCGCTTCTATACTGGCCTCTTTCTTGCGCTGCGCTGCGAGATTTTTCTCGTGCTCTTGCAGCGCAAGAAAGAAAATATCGCCAGTGGGTGGGAGCCCTTATAAGGAGCTAATCACATGGATATATTTTTTGCAACTGTTTTTCAAAAACACAGTATAATCTTTTTTTTTAATTAATGACATACAGATGTAACAAGTTCATAATACGAATTAGCATTACAGATGTGTTTTTATACGCTCATCTGTCAGGTAATCTACTTATAACCCCACCACCACCACCAAGCTGGGTACTGATTTTACCAACCTCAGAAGGATGGCTGAGTGAACCTTGAGCCGGCTACCTGAACCAAGCAGGGATTGAACTTGCAACCTTCAGGTCGTGAGCGAGAGCTTAGGACTGTTTTTTTTTGCTGCCTTAACACTCTGCACCCCTTCTACCTAATGTCCAGTATTGATCAAACTGTGAGCATTTTCACTATCCATTATGCTGTCAGGACTTCAGCACTTCTACATTGTGGCCATACTTTGCATTGTTCTGTCCTTACAAGACCCCGTGATTCAATTTTATTTATAATCTCCCTTCATTAGCCAATACCCAGGGGATAAGCTATGGCCACTGAGCAAGCACTCTGTGCCAAGTCAACTTTCTCTGCTCATCTGGCTTCTTTCTAGTTTATTTGCATACGATGACATCTAGGCAGGGAATTTGGTTCATTACTTTGCACTCCTATTTATGATTGATGACCTCATCCTGAGCTCCTGGGACTAAGAATGTAAAGTATATCTTGGAAACATTGTCATTGTCCGGGTAGTCTGCTGAGACTAAAGTAAGTGCATGTAATGTGCGGTTACATCACGCCTCTCCAGGGAAAACCTCTGAATATTCTGCTCCCGTTAATCAACCAGAGAATAGTGTCATATGAGGAGAGAACATGACATGCTGGCGTTTACATAAGACACGGCGATGACAATGCCTACAGCACTTTTGAGCACCACTATTCCAACTCTGTAGTTGCCTGTATCTAGGTCAAAATAAAAATGGCTCCGCATTTTAATTCTTATTTGCTTGGATTGTATTTAGGATATACTGGGACACTTAAAGGGGCACTAACTTTTCAGACAACTTCTGCTCATCTAATAGCCTGTGTGTGTCTCAATAATCTTGTAATATACTTTCATTAAAAATGTTGCTGTTTTACCACTGTAAATCAAGTTTGAAGTGGCCGCTATTAGGAGTCTCCCTTTCAACTCCTCTGCAATCCACTGTCTGTTGTTAGGTTTTGGGCTTCTGTAGTAACGGAGATGTTAGGACGTTTGCTTAGCTGTAGGGGAAGGGCTATCTTCACAGGCTGACAGATCTGCAGACACAGTGCCTACATTCTCCATATTCTTTGCCACTCCTGATGTCACAGCATGTGTTTCTGTGTACGCTTGTACTAACCATTTGGCCAGAATGTTTCTGGACGCCCATCTCATACAATCCTCCCGGGAAAGCAGAGGGACAGACATTCAGATACTGCCCCCCTGCTGGTTGGACTAGAGACAGAACAGCATGGGAAGTAATACCCTAAAGTTGTATAGATGCAAAAATACTTTGTTTTTTTGTGGTTTTTGTGTACATATATGTTTTTTGTGCATGTATTTTCTTATTGTTAGAGTTTGTCGTTTGATTGGATAATTAGTACCCTGCATTTGCAGTTTTGGTCTCATGATCATGTGGCTTTAATTGGTTCCATGTAATGACTCCTAGGGGTTTTAAATACACGGTGTTGTTTTTATTTCACTTACTACGACGGAAGGCACTGTAAACATGTCACTGGGTTTACAGCATTTTTTTGTGCATTATGGTTATTTTTGGTCCACATGACTATAATTTTTTTTTTTAAAAGCAAGTTAAATTAAAATTTAGTGTCTTCATTCATTTTCCCGTTGGATGAGCAGGACCTCCTTTTTTAATATGGAATGGTGTGGCTGCATGTCATAGTCATACAAGTCTTGAGTTCAAAGAGTGTCAGAGCGCACCCAGATGCTGAAGCAAGTTAGTAGAGATACTTAGAGGACAGGGACTGTTTCAGCCCGCTATTTACAGAGTCCTGCTTAGCCCTAGTGGGATGGTGGCAAGCTTCAAGGGATAGAGTCGCCACTAGGGATTTACTAATATGACTGTGAAACAAGTGCTGTAGCTGAGCTTTTGACCTGCGGCCTACCACCTTACCGTGCTGCCAGCGCCATCTTCTGGATGACCACATGTGTGAGTGCCAAAAGTTTCCTACAGACTTATAAGTGCTCGAGCTAGAGTGATTGATCTTGTCTTCTCGCTTAACTAGATTCGAACACACACACTGAGATCAGGGAATGTCCACAACAATTATGTGTGTGTCACACGATCATATAACTCAGACAGCGGGGACAGCGGCGCTAACTACAGCTGTGACAATGGAGTGACAAAGGAAGTGAATATGCACAGTTTTTTATATTATCACATACAGTGGTGCCTTGGGTTAAGAGTTTAATTCGTTCCATGATGGAGCTCTTAACCCAAAACACTCGTAAGAACACAAATAGGCAATGCTTATTCTGCAAAAATGCAATGCAAATGCGCGCACAGATATGCATACGTTTGTGTGAATCCGGCTTTTGGGTGTAACTGAGCGCTATGTAGGCTGGAAAACAGAGCATAGAAGCAATTATAAACCACTGCTGTCTTCTCCTCTGAGTCACTGGCTACCTCTGACAGCCGGGCACCAAACATCCTCCTGCTAGGTTGCAGGAGCTTTAAACATGCGCCTTACATTTAGGGAGCTTTCACACATGCAGAATATGTCTGCAATCTGCACCTAAAAACTAAACTTAGGCCTCATTTTCCTGGGCGGATTCCACATGTGGGAGCCCATAGTGGAATCTGACCCTGCCCCCGGCCGAGAACATCCCGTTACCTGTCTGGGTCTTCTGCGTAGTGTCCGGGTCTTCTATATCTTGGCCTGCGGAAGTGCCGGACAGTGCGCATGCGCAGTACTCTTTTCTTTAACTCCTTTTCCGTGGAATCCACGGCCCATCCGCAATTGGATTGTGGACAGGCCACGGATAGGATGGCTTCCGTTGACTTCCATGGAAGCCGTCCGTGCTGGATCCGTATTGAAATTGGGCATGCTGCGATTTGTTTTTCGCAAACAAATCCGCATGCTTTATTTCATTTGCAGATGCCCATGTATCCCCATGGGCGGCTTGCTTTGCGGATTCCACAAATCAAACCCGCCCATGCACATTGGGCCTTAATCTGCTGTTTATATGCGGATTTTGGTGCATCTTGCAGAAATATTTCACATGTGTGAAAGGTTCCTAAATGTACATTGCTTAGTCGTAATAGGGTTAAAAACTGCTCCAAAACTGCACGGTGTGAACAAAACCTAACAGTAACTTATATGCTTAGATTTCTTTCTGTAACCAGCGGAACACACAAAGCACAAAAGCCACTTTCTCTATATGCCAATTAACATCGCGACAATACACTAACAAAGTAGCATATTGTGAAAATATACAAATGCCATGTAGATGTTACTAGGACTGAAGTTGATGCCAAGTTTCCGCTATAGGGCAATACTATGTTGCCATCATGTTGCAGAATTATTTATGGAAGAATCTTACTATTACGTGTATTGTTGGATATATAGCAAAACTTGGAGGATTATCCCGTGTCTAATGAAAGATAATGGCATTCCAATCTACATCAATGGGCCTTTCATTGCTGGCCTTTTATGACCCCCTGCCCTGTTAGTGTCATAGTCAGCTCGCAATCAGTAGGGTCACGGGGCTCATTGATGTCATGGACAGAGCTTTTATACTTCTGACATAGAACAATTGGCGCTTGCCTTGTGAAGACAGCAATGGCTGTGATATAAAGAGGAAGCTGTGTGTCTATGCGGTGACGTCAGTTCAATTTACTACCTACAGAAATGAACAGTAGTGGATTAATGACGGCTCGTGTCTCTTTGGCTCCATGCAATTTGTCTAGTATTTAGCACAAGTCTGGCAACAAGCTTGTTTTCAAGTAAATGCCCTTTTTTTTTCATTGCTAACAATTCCCCATGGTCTTGCATATTGGAGTCCCCTCGCTGGATGATAAAAGAGAACCTCTCTGCCCTATTAATTATCAACTAAGTACTCCATTTAGTCTGGATATAAAATTAAGATGCTGGGTATCTTTCTCATTTTCCCCATAAGCATACACACTGGCAAGGCCGAATGGGTATCTTATGTCTGTAGAGGGGATAAGCATCTCATCAGGACCCCTAATGCCACTTATCTCACGGACAACGGACAGGTTGAAACCCAAGTGTCACTTTTTCCCCCCTGACAGCATACTGTATATGGGGGTCTATTTTTGGCTGTTCCTATAAGGGTATCTGCACATGGCAGAATCACGTCGTAATTTTCCTTTCTCAATTCCGCCTGACAAACCCATGTCAAAATCCGCACCTTTCTGCCACAGTTTTTGGCATGGAAGGGCAAAATTTTGACACGGAAACAAGTATTTCCACGTCAAGAAGTGACATGTCTCTTTTTGACGCAGAAACACGTCAGAATTACGCACACGGATTTCGCCCATTGACATGACAAAATCTGAAAGTGGATCCAAGCTTAAGGCCCCCTGTCCACGGGCGTTGCGAAGTCCCGTGGCAGATCTCCGCCGCCCGGGAGCAGGAGCCACCGATGAATCTCTGCCGGTCAGCCCTATCTGATAGATAGGCTGGCCATGGAGAATCAGGGCAATTCGCAGCATGTGAATCGTAATGATTCTCCGCTCGTGGACAGGTGCCGGCGCTTTCCATAGCAATGGTATAGGAAGTGTCGGCCGGCGTGATTCGTGGACAGGCACCCTTAAAGTGCAGCATAAAGCCACAGACTTTGACACGTTTTTGAGGTGGAATTCACACGGAAACTTCTGCCGCACTTCCGCCATGTTCCCTAAACAAAATATTGTCAATACTCCCTGTCAAAGTCAGCAGGATTCGCAAATCTCACATCTTTGAAAAAGTTTAGGCAAAAAATGTGCTAATACTAAAATGTAAAACGGAGATGGATTATATACAAAAAAAAATCCAATGCTCTGCTGCCACGAATGTATAATGGACAACTGAAGGTGAATTAATGCATCCAGTTGCAAGCTGTTAATACAGTTGTTTCTCCTATGACTCATGCACTTTACTTTGAGTCTTAGTGGTCATTCACATATTATAGTGTCATCTATCCTTTGCCATAAGTTAGAGTCTCCCAATTCCTGATGTGGGGTTGCCCTGATCAGTACGAGTGCTCCGCTTTTGGGCGTGTCAGAGGATTGGGGGCAGTTTTCTGTATTGCCTTTTGTGTTTCTTTTAATAAATATTTTTTGTTCAAGAACAGCGGTGCCATTTCCACATTTACCTACCACTCTGGAGTTTCTTCTCCACCTGCAATGACATCAGAATGAATGAAGTGTTGGTAGCACATGCGCAGCTGCCACTCCTTTCATGTCAATGGGGCTGATGAAAATATCTGCCCCAAATATCTTGCCATTCGGCTATCTTCGCAGTTCCACTGAGAGTGAATGGAGTATCAGCAACCTTGCGCGAGCAGAGCTCCAGTCTCAATTTAAGTGCTGAGGGCACAATATGCCCACAGTGAGGAGAACAGAGAGCATGGGAGACCCCCTTCTTAGGTCTCAGTGGTGAGGCCCTCACTGATCACAAGTTATCCCTTATCCTGTGAATAGGGGATAACATGATGGTGCAAAGTGCTAAGCCAATAGAAATGCAGTTCTAAGCTCTCGTTCACAACCTAAAGGTTGCAAGTTCAATCCCCGCTTGGTTCAGGTAGCCGGCTCGAGGTCGGTAAAATGAGTACCCAGCTTGGTGAGGGGTAATAAATAATTACTTGAAAGCGCTGCTGAATAAGTTGGCGCTCTACAAATAACAAGATTCATTTATTTTATTATTTAATTCGGGTACAACCCCTATAAACTGCTTAAAAGATCATTTTCATATGATGGATCCTGTCTTTTATAAGCTTCAAGCATCTTTGTTAGTGCATGTGTTTCCATTAGACTGCTAAGACTTTCTGTAGCCCTGAAGCTACTAATATTATATAAATTAACTGGAGTCTTACAATTATTGGATCATATGTCAATTCTAATCTCTCTCCATCCCAGTGATGACTTCCTGGCTGTGTCGCACAGTCTCTGGTGTAGTATAACGTCTTCCTGCAAAACATCTACTGTCTTTTTCATGTTTTTTTCTCCCTTTTTGTCTCTTTATTTAACCTTGTAATCTCCCCTGTGTTCCTTACATCCTTTGCTCTTTCTTTCCTCTCCCTTTCCCTTCCTCGGCATCCTTTCATCTAGTCATTTTGCACTTCTCATCTGTCTGTCACTGCCTTTAATAGAAAGGATCATCTGGCACTTGTATATTTGATCTGTCAAATATAATCACACCTCACAGGCAATTACATTATTAGTCTGACAGGCAGCATTTTCTATGGCTGCAGAATGAAGAATAGTCTGTGATCTGAGTGTGACTGCAGTTAAAAGAAAAAAAAATGTCAGACGTAGCCAAGTAGACGTCGCTTGTTTGGGGATAGATATTATACACGTATTTCTGTACACAGAGTAAAGTAGATGGCCTGGATGCATTTGTAATTAAACTTCAAGAGGAATAGCTGCTACTGGAACCCGTAGCCTGACTATTACCAGACATCTCACCTCAGAAGACCCAGATTACTTTAGCAATATTTTCCCACTGGGAGCAGTAACCTTAGTGTAATCACACTTAGCCAATACGAAAAGCCTGGAGATGGCTGGAATGATCAGGAGAAGATGTGATGAGACTTTATTTCACATCTCATGTGTTGGCCTGTAATTTAATGAATGACTAACACTTAAATGAGAGAAAGAAAAGGTTAAGAGTTGTTATAAGAACTAGAAAAGACTAAAACTAGAAAATATTTTATTTCAAAACATTACGCAGAACTCATAAAAGATTAGATAAAGGACACAAATCCGCATAGCTAAAGGCTAAAGTGCCTTCCTTTGTGCCCTCAAATAGCAATAATACCCATCTGTGTCCTTCACAAGATAATATTACCCACTATGTCACCCTGAAAGTTAATAGCAGCTCTGGTGCGCTCACTGCATAGTAGTGCCCTCTCTGTGCCCCTTAAAGTAAGAGATCCCGATTCCCCTTTATATTCCTAAAGTTATAGAGCCCCTTCCATTCCCCTCAAAAGTAATAGAGCCCTTCTGTGCCACCTCCAAAGTAAATGCCCCTTCTGAACCCCCTCAAAATAAAAGAGCCAATAAGAAAAGCCTGGGGATGGCCAGAATGATCAGGACAAAACATTGATGAAATCCTGTCTCGCATTTTATGTATTGGTCTGTAGTTTAATGACTAGTACTTAAATTAGTGAAAAAAAAGTTTAAGAGTTGTTAGAAGGACTAGAAAAGGCTAAAATTAGAAAAGATTTTAATTTAAAACTTTCCACAGAACTAACACAAGATTAGGTAGAGGACACAAATCAGCAAGGTTAAGTGGGGAAGAGACATGGAAGCAGAGCTGTAGTTAAAGTGCCCTCCTTTGTGCGCCCACATAGTAATAATACCCCTCTGTGTACATTACAAGGTAATATTACCCACTATGTTACCCCGAAAGTTAATGATAGCACTGCTCACAAGGTAGTAGTGCCCTCTCTGTGCCTCTCAAAGTAATAACACCTCCTTTAAGGCCTTTAAAGTAACAGAGCCCATCTGTGCCCCCTCAAAGTAATAGAGCCCCTTTCCCCATTATGTCCAATGTATAATTATATATTTTATTTATAAACTGTATTACATTAGTTCAATACCCTTTTAGTTTAAAACATGGACACAACTAATGCATCAAATCTGCATCAAACATTATGTACTTGGAGCAAATTATCATTTTCTCTGTCCTTTTTTTCAATAGACCATTGAGTATAATACCTACCCAGATCATAAATTGCATTCTATTAAATGATGTGGTCAGAGTGGTTGTTTAGTGCATCTAGCCATTGTAAAAGCAGTGTGTCCCCCATTCATGCAGCAGTGTAAGCATACGGGTCACTAAGGTGCTCCTCACAAACGTTCTAGGTGCTCTCCTTAAGGAGAGATGATACCCTTCCCAACCTACATCATAGGCCTCTCACTAGCCAAGCCAGAAACCTACTGCACACCAATGAGGAGTAAACCCCCTGAAACAGCTGTCTGTGTATAGTTTTCTGGCTTTTGCTTTTCAATTCCCAGT
Source organism: Eleutherodactylus coqui (assembly GCF_035609145.1). Taxonomy (NCBI): domain Eukaryota; kingdom Metazoa; phylum Chordata; class Amphibia; order Anura; family Eleutherodactylidae; genus Eleutherodactylus; species Eleutherodactylus coqui. Next base: position 60,233,751 of record NC_089840.1, on the reverse strand, counting down.
TAGTGTTATAAAGACTTGTATAAAGAGTCTGACATTGCCTTGCAGGAATGCTGCCTTCCAATAGGTAGCACTGGGGAGGTATTCTTTCATCTTTCTTATTTGCATATAAGACACTACTGCTTTGATTGACCAGTGCTGTCCAGTTAGATCAGCATGTAGTGTCTTAGACTACCAATGCATACTAATGCACAGTGTGCACCAGATGTGGGGCCATCTTTGCTTGTTCAGGTCTGGAGGGTTGCTTTAATAGATACAATGTAAGCCTACCCATTACATATAGAAACTTGGATAGCTGCTACTTGGCCCTAATGATATTATAAACACACTATTATTCTTTCACCCAATACTTTTTGAGGGACCCTATCACTATGGATTCCTTCTCTCTTCCTGGATACGAAACTGCACAGTTAAAGTCATTCTTCTCATGAACGTAGGTAGGTACGTTCTGTTATCCTGAATACAAAATTATTTGAATAATGGAGGATATGTTTGATAAGTCAACCCATATTTTTCTGTGATGTATTCCATTCCCTTACATCCTATTTATATTGGCCTCTGGAGAGGACCACGCCTATAGAGAACAATTTCTCCAATTTTGAGTAATTGTTTCATTGTATTCGCAAAGTTATTTGTAGTCTGTTATCCTGAGGCTCTGTAAACCGCCTTCTATATTGTTTCTTTTTATTTTGCACAGACATTCCTAAAATAAACAAAGAAATTTAATCAAGACTGTCCACTGGATGTCCTGCGCCTCCACCAAAATAGCAATAAAAAGTTTATTTCTGTCAACTTGAACAGCGTATGCTTGACCATGCCGAGCAGCTAAGACCCAATGTGACCACCACAGACCTTTACATCTTCACTGCAATGGGATCGTCCAGAATCTTTCTTGTCTGCCCTGTCAGGATACTAAGAGGGTACATCTTTATAGGGGTCCTTCATGATCATGCAAGCTTCTAAAATGTTTTCAAAAGTGCTATGTTGGTCACCATATCCCAAGAAAGAGTTTCCCTTCTATTTGTAGCACAAAAATAACACCGGCTGATGGGAAATACTGCAGCATGTCTATACTTTCTTTAACCCCTTAAGGACCAGGTTGTTTTGTACCTTAAGGACCAAGGACACTTAAGGACACTTTTTAGGGATTTTACCCATGTGGCGGTTTTACTGCTCCATTTTTTTTCCTTTAGCTACCAAAATTATTTTTGCTGCATTTTTTTTCCGTGACATATAGGACTATTTTTTTAATATCTTTTTCATAGACTTTTTTTTCCCGTTTTTTAGTTTTATTGGGGCTAAAATGCTAAAAAAAAAAAGAAGTTTTTTTTAACATTTATAGTTTTTCTTAATTATTTTTATATTTACACTAAAATAAAGTATGGAAATGGGTTCCTCTATTTATTTCGGACATTTTGATATATAGTATGTATGGTTTTGGTTTATAGGGCGCATACGGCGACGGTTTTTGTTGGCGTCTGCTTTGTGTTATTCTCTTTCTTTTGTATGTATTGTTGTTTTATTCTGTTATTTTGTTTTACTTATTTATGTAATTGTGTTTTTTACTATCTGTGTCCCCCATGAGTCATGTAAGACCTCTGGGGGACATTAATTTTTTTTTTTTTCCTTTATTTGACACTTTCCCACTGTAGCTGGGGCGTCCATAGGAGCCCTAGTTACAGGGGAAAGCAACCCCTGTGGTGACATTAGTCACCTGCAGAGCTGCCAGGGTCTAGTCTGACCCTCCAGCTCTGCATAGCAGGGAATCCCAGGAGGTCACATGACCCCCCGAGGCTCCCGTAGTGAAAGTAAATGTTACTTTCACTTTCCCCATACAATGATCATTGAGCACTGTTTATCGGGGAAGCAGAAGGCAGGAAGGGTTAAAAAGCCCTCCTGCCTTCTGCTCTGGGTTATCAGCTGTCACTAACAGCTGATAAACCGTTCCTCTCTCTGTCTGATTGCAGAGGCAGGAGACTTAGAGCACCACCGTAATTTTACTATCGGCGGTGCTGTAAGCCCAGGACCAGCTGCCGTAAATTTACTGTGGCTGGTCCTAAACGGGTTAAGGATAAATAGTTCCAAAAGTAAGGATCTAACCAAGAATTTCCAAAGCAAAAACTCATCTCAGCGGGTCCAAGACCTAAGCCTCGAAGAAAGAGTATTCTATAAACGCAACTTGACCATCAACCACTCAAATGTCAATTTTGTGGGGAAAGAGAGTGACAATCGCTCGACCACTGGTGGCAGGCTCATCTAAAGATATGTAGTTGGAGAATGTCTGAAAAGTTAAGAAGTAATCCCTTAACTTAGTAAATTAAGAGTCCAGAAACCAGTTAGTTACATCTGGTTATTTTCACATACGAAATATACATCTTCATGTTCTTCAGTAAGAGCAAAATCTGGCACTGTCTGGTACCAACATGGTGTCTTTATAGCTCGCCTCTCCATAAACAACCTGCACCACCTCTCTTTCTTCTTAAAGGGGTTTTCCTACAACAAAGTCAAATTTCAAAATGATCCCAAATCATCACACAATACTATAGTTAGTCCATCCATTACCTTTCCTCTTGATTTTTGCATTTTGATGTATCTATTGTGCACTGTTTGTTTAGATCTGTTTAGACTTTCTGTCCGCTGCTTCTACTACATTTCCCATAATCCCCTTGGTTTCATCTCAGACAGTATAGTTTTCTCTTCCCACCTCTCCTAACTGCTAACCCATGCATACTGCACACATGATCATCCTGCTTCCCAGCTGCAGGACTTTTCTCTACTGAGATGACAAACTCCCAGTGTGAAATCAGATCAGTGTAACCCCTGCTCAGACTTCCTTGGGATTTGTGACTACATCAATACCATCCGGTCCAAATGCTATGACTACGAAAACTAAATGTTCCCACAGGAAAGGGGTTGCCCTGTGATAGATCTCCATCCCAGGCACAGAAAAAATAATTTTCAAAGAGTAGAGCGGTTGCTAGTAGAGCAATTACCTACAGCGTAAAAGTAAATTAAGTAAAAGTAACTGTAACATGATTCTGCATTTCTAAAGCATTGAGCTGTTGGCAGTCAAGGAATTGCCTAGAGCAGTTTTGAAAATAAAAGCAGCCATAATCTGAAAACAGTTGAGGAGTTGCCAGTGGACCTTTTTTTTATGACAGTATGTAAAAAACAGTAACTTGTTTTTTTAGATAATACTATAGACAATTACTCGACTGTCAAAATCGCAAGGTTTTGGAAATGCAGATCCGTGTTATGGCTACTTACAGTTTAGATAATGCGATAGGTAATTGCTTGACTGGCAACCACTTAGGGTTTTGAAAATGCGACTTTTACAGCTATTTTTAACATGAATTTGCATTTCCCAAGCAGTTGAGTGGCCGACAGTCGAGCAATAGACTACTGCCACTTATATTTTAGATCATGCTACAGGCAATTGCTTGACTGACATGCGCTAAATGTCTAGGCAATACAAATTCAGATGTCAGCTACTTTTAACTTGAATTTGCATTGCCTAAACAGTCGAGCGGTTGCCAGTCGAGTAATCATCTTAACTATAAGTATCCATAACAAGAATTTGCATCTAAAAAGGCAACCAAAGAATGTTTTTGAAATGCAAGAAAGTATAATGGCTACTTAAATTTTAAATAATACTGTAGACAATCAGTTGACCATCAACCACTGAAATGTTAATTTTGTGGGGGAAGAGAGGGACAATCGCTCAACTCCTGAAATTGCGTTTTCAGGGAGAGAGACAATTGCTTGACTACTAGGCAAGAGACAATCGCTTGACTGTCGGTAGACAATCGCTCAACCAAGAATGAGAGACAGAGACACTACTGGTGTCCAAAGAGTAGGATAGAAACAGAAAAAGAGCATTGTGAATATATCACAGGACATTGTATTGATATTTAGGAGCACCTACAGAAATAAGACTTTCTAGCATCCCTTCAGATTAGAGATGAGCGAGCGTACTCGGAAAAGCACTACTCGCTCGAGTAATTTGCTTTATCCGAGTATCACTGTGCTCGCCCCTGAAGATTCGGGTGCCGGCACGGAGCGGGGAGCTGCAGAGGAGAGCGGGGAGGAACGGAGGGGAGATCTTTCTCTCCCTCTCTCCCACCCGCTCTCCCCTGCTCCCCGCTGCGACTCACCTGTCAGCCGCAGCGGCACCCGAATCTTCAGGGACGAGCACAGCGATACTCGGATAAAGCAAATTACTCGAGCGAGTAGTGCTTTTCCGAGTACGCTCGCTCATCTCTACTCCAGATCTAAGTACATGTGGGGTGCATGTTCACATTGTAATGTGCGATCGAAGACATTCAGGAGTTGGCGCATGCGCAGATCACAATGCATGATTGAAGATGTTCCTGAGCTAGTGGCTGCACTGGAAATTCTGGTCCTGTCTGCCTACTCTTCCAATGAGCCTGAGGAATTTCAGAAGAGATGGACAGGACTGGAATAGAAGTGGGACGAACATAATGGGCATGGCGTTCACCTGAATGCTCGGAAATGTCTATCCTCAGGATCACGTGAACGGACAAATGGAGGCAAATTAGATACAGGGGCTACATTACAGATTGCTTCATTGGGCTCTATTATATCCAATGGCTCACAGGAAGAATGATTTTTTTTTTTTTTTAAATACTGCACATTTAGTGGCGTTTTTTTAGCCAAAATGAGTGGAAAATATAAAGGAAGGACTTCCTGTTCAATCCACTTCTGGCTTTGGCTCAAAAAACAGCAACAAAAACCTGTGTGAAACATCAAAAAAATCCAACACGAATCTGATACTCCTGATAGCCATGTGAACATGTCCTTACAAAGCTGAAGAATCCTCATGTGATGTTTCAGCGAGATCGAATATTTAGCTACATTTCGAATAAATTCTATAAAGCGCTATTATTTTTTATATAATATCCTACAATCCACCCGTTTAGCCTGAAGTCCATAATATACACGTTCACAGTTGCAATATATATTTTGCTGACCTTTATTCAAGAGTGCATAAATAAACATTTCCAGCATTTGCATATTATGGGAACCTCTCACATAGGAAGCACATATGGTTACACCAATGAAACAAAAGGAGGTATTGGTTACAAGGTTAAATTCACAAGGTCAAACATTATTAAGTTACCAGCTGCGGGATTTTCAGCTCTCATTACTCACCCTCCTTCTGGTTTGTCATGACATCACCCACCATCAAGTTTTATACAAGCCTGGAAAAAAAGAGATTTCTTATTTTTCCTTGCAAATATTGCACATTTATTCTTAAAGTACAGACAATTCTGGCGGTAATTGCTTAAACAGCATTTCAAAATGTAATAAAGTTCAAATAAATGACAATTGAGATTTAAAGAGGAAGTATAAGGCTGGAGTCGCACGGACGGATTTGCGCAGCGTTTTATTCCTGCAATGTGCAAGGAATACAGCCCATTGATTTCAATGGATTCATTCGCATAAGCGTATTTCGTGCACGTTTTTCGTTTGCACATAAAATTGCGCAGCATGCTCTATTTTCCTGTACATCTGTGTTTAAATACTTATAAACAAATGTCATCAAGTAGAAGTATTTTCATAGTGTTTTTTTATTATGCAAATAAGGGAGATGGAACAATACCTCTAGCAGCGCCACCTATTGGAAGGCAGCATTCCTTCAAATCAGCGTTAGACTCTTTATACAAGCCTTGTAACAACGACTGGGAATTGAAAGCCAAGCCAGATTCCATGCACAGACAGATGTTTCGGGGTGTTTGCCCCTCATCAGTGTGCAGTAGTTTTCTGGCTTTGCTAGTGAGAGGCCTATGATGTGGGTTAGGAACGCTATCTTTTCTCATTAAGGAGAGCAGTGAGTGAGGAGACTTAAAAAGGCCATTCATGCTCCTCTGGGTAATATGCAAATAAGGGAGATGGAACAATACCTCTAGCAGCGCCACCTATTGGTGAGGCTGGCAGAGAGGCTGGCAATATACAGTAAGAGAACCCCGACGGATGTCTTCCAACATCGGAGCTGTACAGCCTTAAATCATAATGTCTTCAGAGGTCAGACAGTGGATTGGAAAGGGTTAATAGTGGATGTACACTTTTCTTTCTGCTGGGATTTTTCACATTTTTCCAATTAAGTATAGAATATTAATGCAGAATGTTATTGACATAATGGCCTGATTTTTGACATGCAGTTTTCAGTAATTAGTTTGTGTCTAATACAATAACAATAGCACAAGCTTATGAACCTACCCTGCATTATATATACATTAACCTTGATGGTAGCAGAGCAGTCTTTCGTAAATATCCCCCAACTTCAGATGAAAAAATTTCGTCTGTAGCAATGGTAATAAAAGCAGTAAGTGGTCTGAATCACGGCCTGATGGAGAAAAGTTGACCCACATATAGCATTTCAGGATGTGGTTAATCTCCTTAAATGTTTTCCAGGTGTGGATCATAAAATGCTGATGTTTACTTTTATTGTACTTGAGTTGTTCCATGCATTAATTCTGCATTCACATTACATTAAGATTAAATACGTTTATGAGCTTTCTTTTTAAAGTTTTTTTTAATCATTCTGTTCTGTGGCTGTATAAAACATTACATAATTTTTGTCACTATATGGTTTTTGCTCACAGAATTGTAAGTGCTGGTGATATAAGGTAACTATATACAACATAGGAGTCAAAGGGAGCTTTCCTGGATAGGCCATCGATAGTTGATTGTGGGGGTCTGCCGCTCAGGACTCCCGCCAATCAGCTTATTGAAGCCGCTACAGCATTTAGAAGAGCACTGCGGGCTCTTTTCATACATATGATGTCTCCTTCATCATCACATCAACGGAAAGCAGCTCAGTTCCTTTCAAGTAAATGGGATTGAATTGCAATACTAGGCACAGCCACTCTACAATATACGGCACTGTGCCTGGTATGGTCTGAAGTGATAGAGGGGTTCCATCTAAACACCACTGTCATTTCAGTCAGCTGATCTGAGGATAAGTCATTAATAGTGTAGTGCTGGCCATATACATTATAGAAAGAGCAACCAATTTCATGTGGATGGGGGTTCTACTCCCGATCGCAGATGTCGGGGCAAAAATACTTGGGTATATTGGATTTCAGTAGGCATGCCCCATTCTCACCGCTCACAACTAAACTAGAAGACTGTAGCAGGCCAAGCATCAGCACCCATCAAACCCGGGCAGATGTTGGGGGCCACTGTGTTGTCCCACGGCGTCTGTAATGGGCACTCTGTCCCCCACTTATTTCTGTATCGTAATCACTGTAGTCAATTTCAAGCCTCAGTGTTTGTGAGGCCGGGAATGTCAGCAGCGAACGTGCTTGTGACATGACCGCACAAAGCCAAAGTCAGCGGGGGACAGTACGCCCATTGCAGCTGCCAGGGAGAGACACGGGAGGGGAGCATGTTTGTTTTTTATTTTATTAAAGGGGTTGTCCCGCGAAACAAAGTGGGGGTATACACTTCTGTATGGCCATATTAATGCACTTTGTAATGTACATCGTGCATTAAATATGAGCCATACAGAAGTTATTCACTTACCTGTTCCGTTGCTGGCGTCCTCGTCTCCATGGTGCCATCTAATTTTCAGCGTCTAATCGCCGGATTAGACGCGCTTGCGCAGTCCGGTCTTCTTCTTTTCTGAATGGGGCCGCTCGTGCCGGAGAGCGGCTCCTTGTAGCTCCGCCCCGTCACGTGCCGATTCCAGCCAATCAGGAGGCTGGAATCGGCAATGGACCGCACAGAAGACCTGCGGTCCCCCGAGGGTGAAGATCCCGGCGGCCATCTTCACCAGGTAAGTAAGAAGTCACCGGAGCGCGGGGATTCAGGTAAGCACTATCCGGTTTTCTTTTTTAACCCCTGCATTGGGTTTGTCTCGCGCCGAACGGGGGGGCTATTGAAAAAAAACCAAAACCGTTTCGGCGCGGGACAACCCCTTTAAATACAAGGGGACACTGGGGGAATTATTACTAAATGAGTCCAACAGTCATTATTTCTGAAAGGGGCAGTTCTGAAATGGGGTATTACTTCTAAAAGGGGGCAAATGGGGACATAATTTCTGAAAGGGGCATTATTTCTAAAAGACTTTTGTTAGTGAATAGGGACAAAAGGGGCAGTATTACTGAGTGCAGGCAAAAGGGGGTATTATTACTGATTGGGGACATAAAAAATACATTATTGCTAAAGGAGGGCACTTTTGCTGCGTGAGGCTCACTATAAGCAGTACTTCTGTGTGGCATTATTACTATCTTGGTTTAAAGTGTATATAACATAGGGATGGTGATGAAAAAGCAAGAAACCAAAGATGTCTGTATCGGAGACAAGTTGTGGCAGGAAGAAGTCATCATGGCGGACTGAGCAAGATAAAGAAAAAAAAGGAAACTCAACTACTTCAGTCAAAAAGGACGTCACTTGTGATCACTGGATATAATGGTGCTGTAATCAGCAATATCATCTACAAAGCACCTGTGTTAGCTGGTATCTACCATTATATGGGCATTGTATGAGCTGTTGCAGATTTACTGCTGCATGTGTTGTGACATACTACATAGGGACCCACTGAGACGCTGTCTTAAGGGCCTGCATGAATCTTTTTATTAATGTTTGTCTTGGAGACCAAGTGAATTTTTACCATTGCGTATTTTTTTTCTGATGGAGTTAACCATGTAGGATTCATAATGTGATATTTTAATACATTGGATGTTTATGAATAAATCAATACCGATTTTTTTACTTTTAATATTTTTTATGGGTAGCATGGTGGCTTGCAAGCACTGGGGTCCTGGGTTCAAATCCAACTAAGGGCAACATCTGTACGGAGTTTGTATGTTCTCCCTATGCTTGTGTGAGTTTCTTCCCACATTCCAAGAACACAGTAATACAGTAGGTGAATTTCAAAATTGTAAGCCCCATTGGGAACAGAACTCAATATCAAGTGTTATAAAGGGTTGTGTGATATGTATGTGTTACATAAATCAAGGGATTATATACCTTGCCTATATATATATTATTCAATGTATGTTACTTCATTTTTCCATCCCTTCATCTGATAGTTTATGAATGTCACACTGTGATAAATCACACAATTAGTCCCTCCCTGATGGTTGAAAGTTTTTGTAACATCCATTTCAAATGAATCAATGGTTATTTTTAGTGTATTTGAAGATGGATTCCAGTTTCCTTGAAAAAACAGAATAGCAGGAAATGTGCCCCCCCCCCCCCCCCCCCCTCACTGGAAATAGGGATTACACAGTCTGATTATTTATCTATTTTTTCCGGAGCCACATCCTGGGATTTTCAGTGATGAATGCATTACAGCTTCCTGAAAGCTCAGAACATGAGAAACTGTTGCTATTACAGGATATCTTTCAGTCACTCTCTCCCCACTGCTAATTGTACTACTGAGACCCTGAACAAATATACAGGAGCATAGCTAAGGGCTGGTGGGCCTGGGTGCAAAAGTTTAACTTGACCCCCACCCCCAAGATGGCGGTATTAAACACAGCGGCAATCACCACATAACTGTCAAATTGCAGTTCTAAACTGTGATAGTGATTATAGCGCAGTTACCTCCAGTGATCTCACTTTATGCCACCTCTGATTCCAGTTGTCCATCTCCCTTTTCTTCTCAGCCTGGGCCCAGATTGCCATGTCGACCTCTTCCAGTCACAACTCCTCTCCGTACACTTGTTGCTACCCACAGTCCCCTCTCAGTACCTTTTTTGTGCCCCACAAAGTAATAGTGCCCTCTAAAGATAACTGTGGCGCAAATGGTGTCCCTTCTTCCTCCTCAAAGTAACAGTGTCCCCCAAAGGTAACAGCCACCAAGCAGTGCCTCCTCTGTGCCCTCAAAGCAATAGTTCCCTTTTAAAGGGTTTAACCAGACTTTAAAAATTGATAGCCTATCCTCAGCATATCTGATTGTTGGAGGTCTGCTGCTCCGGGCCCCTGCCGATTGAAGGGCCGTGGCACTCGTGCCAGCACTGCAGTCTATTCAATATTTACATCTGAGCACAATCATACTCCTATTTACAGCAGCCGTTCTGAGTCCCATTCACTTCATGATAGGTATTGTCGCATTCGTAACAACCCAGATAGTTAAAATATTTTGTTATTTATCTCACATAGTGAATGCCATAACAATCATTTTGTAAATGCCAGAATTTTTTTTTTTTTTTGCATTTTGTTGACCTCCCATAAAACACAATAAAAGCAATCCAAAAGCCACATGTACCCCAAAGTGGTACAAATAAAAACTACAACTCTTCAAAAAACACGCCCTCACATAGCCATAGCCATTGCCAGAAAAGTAAAAATGTCATGGGTCTTAGAATGCAGCGATGCAGATTCAATTGCTTTTCTTTAAAAATGTGTTTTTATTGTGCAAAAGTAGTGAAAAATAAAAAAATATATATAAACATTGGTTTACAATGCCCCAGTTTAGATGGTCATATTCCTGTGGCGTAAAAGCGCCCGCCTCTGGCCTAGATAGCGCATAAGGTACACATTTCGGCCGGGTGCTTTTATATGAACTATCTTCCGGCCGGAATACAGCGACGGCTCCCATAGACTCCTATGGGAGCCTATGGAAGCTGCTGGAGAAGGGAGGGACTTTAGCAGCGTGTCTGCTGAACTCCCACCCCTTTTCCTCCTCCTCTCCGCCTCTTGCTGGCTGTTTGCAATAGGAGGGGGCGGGACGGGGCGGGAGCTAGTTGCTAAGACCCCTCTCCACCCCTTGTCGGCTGCCAGCAATGGGAGGGGGCAGGAGCTTAGCACAAAGGTGGAGGCAGTTTAGCAGAGCTAAACTGTCTCTCCCCGCCCGACAATATTCCAGGCTTGGCGTATACTTGCCGGAACGGACCGTCTGAATGGGCGCACAAACGGGAGATTTGTGCGCCTGTTCACTCCTATGTCCATGTGAATGAGCCCTTAGGCCATATTCACAAGGGTGGGTTTTACATTGGTCAGTAAAAAACGGACCTTGAGATTTTCATGCTACTTGAATGCAAATATCACGTGTGAAAGATGTGACCCCCATAGTAAGGGTTCATTTACATTGGTGTATGCAACTTCAATCAGTAAAAAGCGTAGCGTTTTCACTGTGTATATACATATTGCACGCGTTTTTGATGCATCTATATATTTTCATATACATGAAAACTGAGGTCATTTTTTCCACTATCTTCTGGCAACATGCATAAAAAAATGCAGTGAATATGCATGCAACTGGATATATGCTGAATTTGTATGTGATCCCATCGATTTTAATGCACGATTTCAGTCAGAAAATACAGGAAAAATAGGATATGCTGCATTTTCTTTTTATTAATATTTTTTTTACATGAACGATTGGTCAGCAGAAAAAAAAACACTCATCTAAATACACCAATGCAGATTTATGACATTGCATGCTGTTCCTACTATGCCCGTAAAAAACCTGGACGTAATAGAGACAGAAAATAGGGCTGTGTCAATTGGACCTAACTAGAGATGAGCGAGCATATTAGCTAAGGCAAACTACTCGAGTGAGTAGTGCCTTATTTGAGTACCTGCCCACTGGTCTCTGAAGATTCGGCTGCCGGCAGCAGGCGGGGAGCGGCGGGGGAGAGCAGGGAGGAACGGAGGGGAGATCTCTCTCTCCCTCTCTCCCCCCTGCTCACCGCCGCAACTCACCTCTCACCCGCGCCGGCAGCCGAATCTTTAGAGTCGATTGGGCAGGTACTCGCATAAGGCACTACTTGCTCGCGCATGAAAATGATAAGCAAATTGCATGACATGCAATTAGTTTTCATCTTTTAGGTTCAAAATATTTGTATTGCAAAACTACATTTTCAAGTAAAGAAAAGGACATGATATTCCTCTGGATGACGAGATATACAGTGTTAATCCCATAAAACTTTACATTTCCATGACCCGATAATCCATAGCTTCTGTTTTTCAGATCTTCTAAATACTAAACTCCAAGTCTCTGCCATAAACTTTGTGACTCGGGACAACAAACTTAAGGAAACCAAATTAGAAACGTTACAATAAGAGAGAAGGTAAAGTAGGGCCGAGTAAAGAATGAAGCAGAAAGGACATAGATAAGGAGTCAGGAATCGGAAGTCAGATGCGCGGGTGCAGGTAAACCAGATTAAATATTACTTAAGTATTACTTAAGGAGCCACGTTTGCAAACTAAGAGGGGAACGATACATAATCCAAGGAGCCCATGTATAGTAGAAACTAGAGAACCTGCTGTCATCGCAGGCACAAAGTTTCTCCATGTGCATTAAAGTGGTTTTCTGGTCAAAAATACTATTGATTTCCTATCATCGGTCATCAATAATTGATCGGCTGGGGAGGTTGGCACGGAGACCTCCGCCCCAAATACACAAAGGTCGAAGTTGAAGCCCCTATGGAGTGGCCAGTGCTTGTAACTGCAGGCACGGCTCCCATTGATTTTATGCTCAGACAGGGATTATTTATTGGAAGTCTCTGGATAGTCAAAGTTGGTAAGTGAGCCTGTCAACTAAACGGCAAAAGAGACACAGGACCTTCCCGTGGACGAATCTAGCAAAGGTTCAAGTCTCTACCCAGTATCACATTGGAGCCGGCAGCAAATCGCGATAGCGCCTTCAGCATCTTAAGTCCCAAGGGCACCTGTGATTGATTGGGTAAATAAATATTTGCTATTGTAAATGTTTGTACCCACAGCTACCTTGAGGAATATGTACCGCTCCTCATGGTCTGCTTCTGTAGAGATTGTTTGGTGGGGAATTTGTTTATGAATGGCTATTGATACGCCACACATCTTAGTAGTAGGGTGAGGGTTATGATGCCAAGTTGTGTAGTTGTGTGACATACATTTTAGAACATTTGCAGCTTGGAAATGTGTTTCTTGCAATAGGACTATCATCACTCCTTTTTTTGTGGAGATGGTTGTAATGGAAATTAAGGTATTATAATTGTTATATGAATTAAAACTGCGCAATTAGAGACGCCATTGAAATATACCAGGAGAAGTTACTTCACAAACTAGGGACATATTTCTAGATGAGATAAGAATATCAAGAAGCTTCCACATGTTAGCTGAAGGGGCCCTAGGAATAACAAGATACTAAGGGAGGGGTTGACGCCTCACACTAAGACTAGAGAATAATGTTCATAAACTAGAAATATGTGGATGTGTATATATATGGATATACATGTATGTATATATATATATATATATATATATATGTGCATATGTATGTGTATGTATATATGAAGGTGCACATGTATGTATGTGTGCCTATATGTATGTAAATGTGGGTATATAAGTAATATTTAATATTACGCCACAGAGTCATGAAAAGGACTACACAAAATGGCCGACCACATGCTTTGCTAAAGTACAGGGAATACATGTGTGTTGATAAGATAAGAACTTCGAGCTACTTGGGCCCCTCAGCACTCCATCAAGAGGTTATTCACTGCTGACTTGGAAGATTCTGGAAGGTATGCAAATGAAGGGTTAAGTTGACCTATGACAAATGTTGGATTGGAAACTAACCAATAAACTGCATAGTTAATTGTCCAATGATGCTGCGACACCCCATTGTAAGGGGACTATAAATAAAGATGCCCGACATCGATTTGTTGGGAATTCTTTGATGAATCCATAACTGTGTGGACTCTGTCATTTAATTCCTCCGTCATATGACGTACTGAACTCTAGGTGTGGCAGCCCTACTGCACGGGGCACCTAGACTTCAGTCACAGGGTACACTCTGCTGTCCCTCACCAGGCTATCGCCGTAGCATGGGTCATATGACGTCATTCACAAGGTACACTCCGCTTTCCCTAGACGGCCATATATTTTTGCCGCGACATTTTTGGTGGAGAATGAAGCGGGCCTCACAACAGCACCCCTAGCCACGGACGCTCCGGAGGTGGAGACCAGGACACAGAGAGACCGCGGTAAGTAACCCATTGTGTTACTGCCTGTCTCCTGAGCTCTGCTCCCTGGTCTGTGGTTTGGTGTGTGACGTCATGCGCTGTTTAGTGTACTAGTGAATGTTGCTGCTTTAAATGTGCTTATCTGTTCCCTCCTCTGTGCTCCTCCTGAGTCTGTCAGATTTATTTGTGTAACTTTTTCTGTATTGACTGTCGCTGGCTGCAAGGTCTTAGACTGACACTTTTATGGTATGTCTAAATGTGTTAATGACTATTCTATATGTGATGACAAAGTTTTGTGTGTACAGAGACTCCCTTGACTGAGGGAATAAGACCTTTTAAGCATTACATAGACTGACAATACAGAAGGGAACAGCCTGCAGATATATGTACATGTCACGTGCACGCTATATAAAGACCCAGATGACAAGACTGACTTGACTGTTATATGTGACACAACGTAAGATACAGTGCAGTTAAATTAGTTTAAAGACGCTGTTATTCAAATAACTTACTGTTGACGAGTGCATTTTTGTCAGATGCAATGAGTTAACTTACCGCAACCCGTCTGTAGCAGATTACACTAATTTTGGCAGACTGCCAATTGACTTCTTAGAGACTGAATATGTATAGATAAGAGTTTATTGCTGTTACCGCAACTTGGGGAGAATATATATATATATTTTACATTATTACTTAATTAATTAATTTAATTTAATTAATTGCATTCCTAGTGGAGTTTTTATGATTTTTGTTAACAACACACATTTGATAGATTGCTGTGAGGTGCCTGTAGGTCTTCAGCAGCTGACAATTCCCCAGCATTATAAGTGTATATGTGTAATCCAATTTCACTGTCAGAGAGGTGAATTGGACAATGACTCAATGTACTGCATTGCCCTTAAGTCACTGATGTATGAACAGCAGTAGCAGTTGAGTTGCCCCCATTTCCCGTAAGTATATACATGTATGGCACAGATGCCATTGTATAGATGCCGGCCGGCTAAAATGTTGTTGTTTCTCTGAGTTATAAGTTTTCTTTTGGTACTGAGGTAGGTGAGATTCAACTTATTCACCACCGTGACCTGGGTATGCGCAACCTGGGTAGGACGATGAAGTGAGCCATTATATTAAGCTTTATATCATCACCCATCTTGGTCACTTTGGGGTGGTATCAGCCCCATAGGGTACCAGACGGAGGTGGATTTTTTCGCCTAGTGACCCGTTGTGACGGCACTGGGGTGGTATCAGCCCCAGACGGCTGTGCATAGACAAAGGGGGGGGGAAGCATCCACCTATGTGATGACATTTGTACATGATTATGCAGGATACACCTGAGGCTTAGTAATACCCAGGTGGATCATGGAAGGCTCACTGGGAAATGAGGGGGAAGGGGAAGTATGTGTTCAAACGCTCACTAGGCAGATAATCCAGGAGACAATAAGCACCCCTGTCAGATGCGCTGATTGCAATAGATTGACTTATAAGAGTGTCGATAACTTAGACTATACAGACACAGTAGTGACAGATGACGGAACATCTTCGCATACGCAGACAATTACTGGACTGGGACAGTGTACAGAGTTTATACAAGTTAACTTTGACAATGACAATCTCCGCAAGCAACTTTATGCTCAGACACTAGACATCCAGGAAAAGAGAGACTATAACACAGCTGAGAAAGATTGGGCGAAGATATAGGTCGCTGTATAGACAGCTTACGGTCCAGCATCAAAGGTTAATATTACTGACTTGTTACCCTGCTGTACTGGTGAGACATCTGCATACGGAGACCACCAACCGCTGCCCCCACACATAATATGTTCAGAATGCAGTATTACATGTTTTGTTGTTATCTGAGCTGTTGATAGAATTTCCCTTTACATTTAATAACTGCATATCTCTATAGTATTTGTACATGGTTTATATATTTTGTTTTCTGCCTCTCTCACAACCAGTAGGTGGCCACTGCTGGGAAGTGACGGTTTTGGTAAGAACACAATGTCAGCATTACAATATAGACTCTTAGTTTTAGCTGACCAGACAGAATGATGCATGTAACACCCTTGGTAAATTAGTATTTCACCTGTGCTAAAGAATATTGTGACGATGAGTACTAAATAATTATAACATACATAGAAAATGTACAGCTCAGGCTGTGTATGATATATATTGGACATATATGTATTAGTTCTGCTTATTTCAAGTGCTATACAGTCCTCACAGGTATATTACGGTCAGAGTCTTGGTTTTGTCTGGCATTCCTAATTGGCGGAGAGATAAATAAATATGTAGGATTAACACATTTTTATGTCAAGGACATGCCCAGTATATGTATCAGGGCAGTATTATGGTATTTACTTATAACATGTGTACAGTTACTTCTACCCCCATATTTTGTTTTGTGGTGTACTTCTAAATCCGGCAGAAGCCATGTGGCTGGGTTGGGCGCTATACCGCACTTCGGTCTTCCGCTGGATTTAGAAGGGGGGAGAAAGACAGAATATTTTAGTTTTTTTTTTGTTACAGTAATAGGATGCACTCCTGTCACCTGACCGCATTACCTTCCTGTCACAAGAAACTGAGGGGTTTGAATATGTATAATGATGAACTGATGGCTAACCCAGATTTTAAGTTTTGTTTTGGAGATGGCTGAGGATACCAGGAACATGGCAGGTACAGCGGTATGTAGCAGTCACACAGAATGAGGTAACAAGCAGAACCATTTCCACCTCATCTGTCAGCACAGGAGGCGGAAGTGAAGGCCCTGACAGAAGCATGTAGAGCGGCAGAGGGTAAGGCAGACATATACACAGATTATGGCCTAATATGCAGGCTCTTATGTTGCTCATATAGCTAGGGATAATAGAGGAGGACAGAATAGAAGCAAAAGGAAACGCACGTGTGGGCGCTGCTGCCAAGGCAGCTGTGGCAAGACCTAGGGTAAGAGGGTTAAGTCAACGTCCAAACCTGTAACCCCGGCCCCTCCAGTGAGCTTAATAACTGAGCTGCTGGACGAAGGCAGGGGCAAGCCAGACGGACGCCGGTCTGTGTGAAGAGACCACTGCTTATGTCTCTCTCATGCCCTCTACTCAATGATGGCCCATTGTGCACACAGAGAGACACACCAGTCAAAGACTGATGTGAAACCTTGTGTCTCAACATTGGATTGTTCCTGGATTCAGCACGGTCGCTGCCAGGTATACCCAGGAGCATATGACTTGTGCTTTACATACATAGGGAGAGTAGTGAAGACAGCACAGAGGCACACCTGGGCCGCTCTACCCACTTCTAAAGGTTGCAAATTTGTATATTATGCCATATCTGTGTTGACAGCTTATCTGTATACGTTAAGGCCTGTCCAATCAGGTATCGTTTTGCCACTACAGAGGTAGCAACCAAATTGTTGAACGAGGTAATTCTGTGGGTATGGGATTCCAGAGACAATAGAAATAACGGCTTCTATACAGTATGGTACTTTCTCTGGATATGTCCAGGCCCTGTAGAAACATTTATATTTGATGCATAAACCAGTGTTTGCTTCCCTTCCAGATCCTGACTCCGTGTATACAACACATGTTCTGGAGCCAGGATATTGGAAACATGTAAGGAAATCTCCAGGACCACGCTATGAGGGTCCTTAACATGTTCTGATGACAACAGCCACTTCAGTGAAGCCTGAAGGGAAAACAAACTGGGTTCACGCTGGTCACTGCCAGAGAGTGACCATGGCAGGAGAGTAATCATATATCATTGTATCCTATGTAAAATAAATGTAATACTTATCCTCATAATAATAATGGGGAAGGGGTAATGGTATGACACCCTACTGGGAGCAATAGGTATTGCAGTGGGAGTACTGAACTTTACTGATATGATCTCAGGCCAGAGCAAATGAGGCTCAGGCAGTAAACCTACGGCCCAGTGGATGCCATCCATTTATTCTCCTCAGTGTTTAATGTTTGGATTGTGATAAAATGTGTTAAGAATTTTAAAATGCTAGCTTAGCTACTCATCCTAATTAGAGTGTTAAAGTATAGAATGTAGGTTGAGAGATGTATAAATATGCTCAGTCTAACTTAATGACCAATAATGAGCATTTTTGAAGAATTGTTATCTGATTGATGAAAAACACAAATTATGAATCACAGATTGAGACTGGGAAACAGACAAATATAAACTTTAAAAAGTCTAATATTTATATGTGTTCTAACATTGTGGAATTGTTGTCCCTCCAGTATCATCTCTAAGGAGAAATCTCCATGATCTCTATCATACTAGCTTACCTGATCTATGAAGCTATTGAACCACAGAGTAAAGCAGCAAGTACTGTTCGCTTACAAAGACTGCATTCTGCATGAGTTATGGACAGCTGAACAAAGATGGACTGTACTTTGAAATGTGTTTCCTAAACACCTCTTCACAATATTGTGTTCCGCTTCTGCTTGTCTCATGAAGACACACGCACGCTCCTTCTCCTACCCAGGGATAGCATAGCTGCCATAGGTTCCAGCGAGGGGATGCCCTACGGGGTGTTACCTTGTATGGGTAAAGGGTGTGGACTCCTGAAGAGAGCCCAAGGCGTTTATGCCCTTCTCCCAGTGTTAGGTAAGGCAACCTGCCCCTGTAGGATAGTTTAGTTTGGGATCGGGAAGGAGAGTGAGATATTTGCGTGGTATAACATAGTAGGAAAGCAGAGATGATCTCAAAACAGTGGAAACAATGAAGAATACACATTTGTGTCATGATAATAAAATTGTATATGTGTCTTTGAGTTAACATATATTGAAATATTAAGAGTAGCAGTAATAGGGCTGATCGGGAAGATAATAAAGTGTTGTGTTTCTTAGAAATTTAAACTCTAGGAGTTAGAGTATAGTGTGTGAAGCTTTAGGAGTTGACATATCAAGTAGCATATTGGGTGAGTATATACATGATGTAAGAATAAATCATGTGCGTCGCTGTTCTCTTAAGGAGCAAGTAACCAAGGTCCAGGTAATGCTCTCTGGTATGTTAAAAAGTGATTCACTATAACTACCTACGAGACCAGGAACTGGTAATGAGACACCTGTTATCACAGGAGTCATCTTTGACAAAAGCATAAGATAATAGCAACATAGAATATAATGTGTTCTGTGAATATATATATTTTACTAACTGTGAAGAGGAGGACGTTAAGAAGCCACCGCAGGAAGATTGCATTGCCCAGTTTCAAATCATATAAGAGGAGGAGATGTAATGGAAATTAAGGTATTATAATTGTTATATGAATTAAAACTGCGCAATTAGAGACGCCATTGAAATATACCAGGAGAAGTTACTTCACAAACTAGGGACATATTTCTAGATGAGATAAGAATATCAAGAAGCTTCCACATGTTAGCTGAAGGGGCCCTAGGAATAACAAGATACTAAGGGAGGGGTTGACGCCTCACACTAAGACTAGAGAATAATGTTCATAAACTAGAAATATGTGGATGTGTATATATATGGATATACATGTATGTATATATATATATATATATATATATATATATATATGTGCATATGTATGTGTATGTATATATGAAGGTGCACATGTATGTATGTGTGCCTATATGTATGTAAATGTGGGTATATAAGTAATATTTAATATTACGCCACAGAGTCATGAAAAGGACTACACAAAATGGCCGACCACATGCTTTGCTAAAGTACAGGGAATACATGTGTGTTGATAAGATAAGAACTTCGAGCTACTTGGGCCCCTCAGCACTCCATCAAGAGGTTATTCACTGCTGACTTGGAAGATTCTGGAAGGTATGCAAATGAAGGGTTAAGTTGACCTATGACAAATGTTGGATTGGAAACTAACCAATAAACTGCATAGTTAATTGTCCAATGATGTTGCGACACCCCATTGTAAGGGGACTATAAATAAAGATGCCCGACATCGATTTGTTGGGAATTACTTTGATGAATCCATTACTGTGTGGGCTCTGACATTTAATTCCTCCGTCATATGACGTACTGAACTCTAGGTGTGAGCAGCCCTACTGCACGGGTCACCTAGACTTCAGTCACAGGGTACACTCTGCTGTCCCTCACCAGGCTATCGCCGTAGCATGGGTCATATGACGTCATTCACAAGGTACACTCCGCTTTCCCTAGACGGCCATATATTTTTGCCGCGACATGGTCTAGAACAGTGGTGGCGAACCTATGGCACGCGTGCCGGAGGCGGCACGCAGAGCCCTCCCTGCTGGCACGCTTCACCATCGGCCACTCACCCCATTAGTGAATTCCTGCAGGGGCCGTGGCTCCCCTGCAGGCATTCACTCAGCGCTGATTGCGGCGCACACTGTGACATCAGTGTGCAGCTGGGATCCTCCTCCCCGTCCCCCGACGTCTCCTACTTGGTTTCGCGAGAACAAGGGGAGGAGGCATCCGACAGCACACTGACGTCAGTGTGCACCAGCAATCAGGCAGAAGAGGAGTGGCGCTTCCAAGAGGAGGAGGGGTAAGTATGTGGGGCTGGGGGGGCATTAGGACCGCTAAGGGGGTCATTATTACTGTTGGGGGACCGCTGGGGGTCATTATTACTGTTGGGGGACCGCTGGGGGGGCATTATTATTGTTGGGGGGACTGCTTGGGGGGCATTATCACTGCTGGGGGAATGCTGTGAGGGGCATTATGACTGCTGGGGGAACGCTGGGACGGGCATTATGACTGCTGGAGGAACCGCTGGGGGGAAGGGGGCATTATGACTGCTGGAGGAACCGCTGCGGGGGCATTATTACTGCTGGGGGGCATTATTACTGCTGGGGGGACGCTGGGGGATGTCACTATTATTACTGCTAGGTGGCCGCTGAGGGGTGTCACTATTATTATTGCTAGGGGCTGTTATTATTATTACTGCTGGGGGGCCGCTAGGGGGGTGTCACTATTATTACTGCTGGGGGCCCGCTCTGGGGGGTGTCACTAATATTACTGCTGGAGGGGAGTCACTATTATACTGGGGTCCGCTGTGGGATGTCACTATTATTGCTGGGGGGGGGGGGGGTCGCTATTATCGCTGGGGTATGTTTACATGTGGCAGAAATGGGCAGGGCTGTTTCAAAAAAGACGGGGTGCAGATTTTGACTGCTTTTTGGATGCAGAAATGCTGCAGAATTTTCCACAGTATTTCCGCATCTAAAAAGCAGTTAAAATCCACACCCTGTCTATTTTGAAGCGGCCCTGTCCTTTTTAGAACGACAGGGGTAAAATCATACGTCGTGATAAACCTCGCCCCCTGACGTGTTGGCACTTTGCGGTAAATAAGTGGGTTTTGGGTTGCAGTTTGGGCACTCGGTCTCTAAAAGGTTTACCATCACTGGTCTAGAATATGATTTCTCTTTGCGGGTTTATTAAAGCCCTTCATGCTGTATAAGCAAAATGTTATGTAGGCCATGTCATCATTTTGTCTCGATGGGCTTCCACCACCGCACAAAGAAAAGAACGCAAAAGAAAAGAGAAGTAAAGATATAGAGTAGATAAAACGTAATCTGACCAGGTAAATCCCATGGAAATTAGGTTAGCCACTGGCAGAGAATGAGTGCCAAGACAACAAATCCTGGTGTAGGTCCAAATCAGGGGGAAAGGAGGGAAGTATCAGAGGAGCATCCCAAATGGCTAATAAACGGAAACTCAAAAGGCTTATGAATCAATCACCAGGCGAAATGCTCATTACTAACAACAATAACATTAATCAAGATTTCAAGAGTAGAAAGAAATTGGCAATGAAAGGTCTGTATGCAACAAAGTTGACTCTTGTTGGTAAGTTCCTTAAATGGCCAAATAAACGATAGTGTTATGAGGGCAACCGCGCTAGATTTTCGATTGGCGTGTTTCCGGGTCGGGACCATCAATGAGAGATGATTGGGGTCATTTTAGTGCTCGCTCAATTGGTTTGGACTCAATAGCGACATTTTTCCCTTTGGCATTGTCCTCTTGTAGCTGAAATTGGAAGTGATGGGACAGATGGCCAATCCAGAAGGGAAATCATTGGCAGTTCAAAGGTTCTTGGAAAATTAGGCAGGTCGCCCAGGGAGCAGAAAATGGCTGATTTGCCCTCTTTTTTTGCCGAAAGTTGAAAGGGATAGCCCCAACGGTAAGGAATCTCCCTCTCTCTCGGGGTGTTCAGAAGGGCTCTTCTGAGTTGTATGGTACGTCCCACCAGATCAGGCATAATTTGAGCTATTTGAGTACCAAGGAATGACAAATTGTCAAATTCACTGGCGCTTTTTAATATGACCTCTTTATCCCTGTAAAAATAGATAATGTCTCTCGGTCTTTTCGGAGCTGGAGATTTAGCAGCCAAGGCTCTGTGTATACAATCAGTTTCTATGGGTTTGTTCACAGAGCGCAGAAGAACGGAACTGAAAAAGCTTTGGGCCCAGGGCTCCAACTGGGAAGTTGTTATTTCCTGAGAGAAACCCCGTATGCACAGATTATTTCATCTGTGTCTATTCTCTAAGTTGCCAATATGGTTCAATATATTTGCAATTTGGGTTGAATGAGCTTGTATGACTTGGTTGTGAGTTTTAAGCTGGGTGAATATTTGTTCCTGAGTTTCTTCTACTGTGTTCAGTCTATGGCCCACTTGTTGCTGTTGTCTGAGATGATCCAGAATAGTCTCCTGGTGATGAAGCCCATGAGGGCTGGCTCCGAGGCCCAGTGTTGGCAGAGTGTTCGGGCACTAATTGAGGGCTGGTGTATTGGTAGTGGGAGTAACCTCCCTTTCTACTCATGATTAGATGTTCTTGCTCCTTTTCATTCTCAGCACCCTGTAACACTGAGCTGTTTATGGCCTCCTGTGATGTGTCCTGTGACAAGGGAGAGCAGTCATGCCACAGCACCATCCCTGAATCCTGGGATGCTTCAGTTCCAGTGCCATGGTGGGTTCTCACCTCGCCTGGGGCCCCCTCCAGTGCTTCGGAGGACCCCGCTGATGAGCCCTTGTGGTGTCCTGCATCCAAGCTGAGCACTGTAGATCTGCTGCCCTCTACCAAAGGAGTCACCAAGGGGGATTCCCTCAGCCCATCAAGACATGGCGAGTTCTGTGTGAGAGGTGCTCTGGTACGGCGTGATTGAGAGGAGTCTCCCCTTCTATTCCACCTCTGCTCGCCATCAGATGCCACGATTCTGGGGCTGGATGACCCATTGTTCTCTCCTTTCGGCCCGGCATGCTGTGAAATCGAGGAAGCGCACGGCGGCGCCATCTTGGATGTTGAATATCAATGTAGAAAAAATAAAAAAAATCTCTGTGCTCCATAGGAAAGAAAATCTCTAGGCAGCCTTCATCAGATGTAGATAGATAACCCTTTAATCATGCAACACGTTTCGACACTCACCAGCATCTTTATCAAGCATAAAAAATACAAACTTCTCACAGACATTTATACAAATACATTTACTCACATTTCCCCTTGTCGCCTTTACAGAAGGCTTTCTGTTCCATAATTGTGGAGCGTTGTCTTGAATCCTATTCTTTGATTTTATCTTGGATGTTGAGGAGTGCTTAGAAAGTGCTCAATACCGCTGGGATTTCCCTCTGCAGCCATTGGTTGCTTTGTTTGGCCTTTCTTGTGCCCCATGTTCTCACAGGGATGTTCCTGAGTTGGATTTGTTAGCCTGGTGTGGATTACAAGCCTAGTAGAATTAGAGGCTCGTCTAAAACGTGGCCTCCTCCTGCATTCGCAAGCCCCACCCCCTGCTATGCTTTTTTTGTGCTTCCATAGAAAATAATGGGTGATATTGGAAGAAGAATTGCACAAAAATAGGACATGCAGCAATTTTTCCAACTCGAACTATTGGTCAGAGAGAATAATCACTCATGTGAATTAACCAATTCATATGAATGGGTTCTTTCCCGTGCGAGTTCTGTCCATCTCAGAATCAGACAGAACTCGCACAGCAAAATTGCCCATGTGAAAACAGACAGGTTTATGTGTTTCAATTTCCCTACCAATTCTCCACTAATTATGACCCCCACTCCAAGAACCAGACATGTAGAAAGCAAAAGATATAACAGTTCAAAACACTTTTGGGGTTCAATCATTCATAGCCTATAAAAAAGTAGCAGAAAATTATATTTAATCAATTGCAAGACTCAGTGCGGCAAAATAACATTTGAAGAATATCTACACATCTTTTAATGTACAGAATAGGCGATTCTAAGCATTTTTGCAATAGCTTTTATTAGTCTATTCTGTACATTTTCCTTACAAAACCCCTTCTGCTATGCAGTTAGGCGAAGACGTGGCTGAGAAATCTGTCTTCAACTAGCTGCATAACAGTACAGGGCACTTCAGATGAGGCTGCAGCTGTTCTCTATAGAACAGCTGTAGACACAACTGTTCTGCTCCCATTTACAGTTTATTAATAAGTGTGTGTATGAGAAATAATTTATGTTTAATAATGCTGTGCCGCCATTCTGTCTCATCCTAGCCATGTGTTCTACTCAGAGGCGTCAGTTTAGGGGATGCAGTTGCATACGGGCCGAGGAGCCTTAGGGGGCCCTCTCCATATAGTGAGCCCAGTACTATGAATAAAGCATTATAATTGGGGTCCCTTTTACAGATTTTGCATCAGAGCCCAGAAGATTCAAGTTACGCCTCTGGTTCTATTCCACTCCTGTCCTACTTATATGCAACCATCCTCCTGCGAGCTATGAAAGGAAGCTGTTCTATTCTGCAGACGGCTTCTCCCCTCCCAGCGCTTACTCCCCACTGGATCCAATGCACTGACAGGGGCTTAGTGTACACTACTATAAGTCATACCTGATGCACTGAGCCCCTGTTTAATAAAAATGTGCTTTTTAACCACTAAAATAAATACATTAGCTACACCCACCTGCATCGCTCCTCCAGCTCTTGACCTCTGCGTCTGCAGTCTGCACCAGTGGTTCCCTGCTGATGTCTGGTCAGACAAGTCCCCGCTAGACAAGTCCCTGACCTCAGCATTTGAGACATGCATGTGATCCGTCTACCTGGAAACAAACTGATGACCAGCGACATGGACTGCAGAGGTCAGGAGCAGAAGAAGCTATGCAAGTGAGGTGAGTATAAGCTGTGTTTTATTTTATTTTTATTCCAGTGCATTTCTACTAGCGGCTCATTAATAACAGGGACCATTTGGTCGGCAGTAGGCCAGCCATGGAGCCTTAGGCCTGGGGCCGAACCCCAATAGCCCCTATTATAATCCAACATTCTGTCCAATTGTTGTCCTTGGAGATAAATAGACCAGATTTGTCTAGCAATCTAGCATGTTGGCGGCCGAATCCTTCATAAGAACGATTCACCGTAAGACTGATTGGCCACATTATGGCTCATCCTAATCTCATGTATTTGGGCAGTTTAAGACAATTTATTTTGGCTAATCCGTGGTGTTAAGTTGGCGGCCTAGTGTGCTCAAAGATAGAGACAACTGTGGCCCAGCATGAAGTAATATTTAGCAAGTAGGATAAGCAATAAACCTAAAGTGGCAATAAAGAGTTTAGGAGGAGAATCAGAGCCGTACAGCAAACATCAGGAAGATGCTAAAGCTTCGAAAACATTTGCTGCAAATCAGATTGTTTGAAGATGTTCAATGATCCAAGGAGACACAAAAAGGAGGAAGAATGTGGATGGTCCCGTCTTAGATCATACACATTGTCAGAAATGAGCCGCAATAGTAGAATTAATGACAATTTGTTACTGGTGTTTAGGATTCAGTGATGTTTTTCTCCCAGACACGACCATCTGAGGCATTGGATTCCAATGCATTCGTTCACATGGGCGATTTTGTGGCATGTAAAAACAAAGCACCGGAAAAAAAATAGAACATACGCAACCAAAATCGGCGACTGCTATTATACGCTACATGAAAAAATAGGTCTGGAGCTGTCTTTTAACCGATATACGCTGGCGGCTCCCATAGACTTCTATGGGAGCTAGGAAAAAAAGGGAGGGGGAGGCAGTGTAGCAGCATCCAACGCAGTGGAAAGCTTACAGGTGCCTCTATTTAGGCTTTTGAAATCATTCCAAGGATTTATGTCGAGCGAGGGATTTCCAGGCTGCAACGTATTTTTTCGCTAATACGTTGCATCCGGCCGCGTGAATGGACGAGAAAACAGTAATTAAGCTTGGGACTTGATCACAGAAAATCGTCTATTCATGCAAATTAATAACGTGTACGAGCAAACGTAAAAACGCATGCGCTCGTTTGAAAGAGCCTTTAGTTTAAGGGGGTTTTACCAGAATAGCAAGTTATCCCCTATCCACAGGATAGGGAATAACTTACTGAGCAGTGGAGGTCTCAGCAGGACCCCCGTTGATCTCAAGAACAGGACTCCCATGTCCTGTTCACCTCTTACTGCAGGGATTGCTGCTACCCCAGCAGTAACTTCACTTGGAATGGAGCGCTGGTCGAGTATGTGTGGTCAACGCTCCATTTCAGTAGGAGTAATGGAAATACTTGAGTAGGAACCTATCAGACTTTTAAGGAAAGAGGGTAGGAAAGAGGGTGCTGCACTGATTCCATAAGTTCCAGTGACTTTTGTGGGACGTTCTGGAAACAACGTAGCAGTGGAAGCTCGGCTATTTCCATCCTCTCAAACACCCCCAGCCACTGCCTTCAGGATTGTAGAGGTATGATCCCGCACCCATCAGACTTTTATGATATTTTCTGTGGATTTGCCATACAAGTCTGAGACAGGAATACCCCTTTAATACAATTCAGACCAAGGAGAGACTAATTACAATGTTCTTCAATGACAAAACACATAGGAAGTCTAGAAAAATGTTTGCCCCTATGATCACTCCTTAGTTTTACATATCTCCAATTCAGAGGCGTAACTTTAAGATTCAGGGCCCCAATGCAAAACCTGTAACAGGGCCCCCAACTATAATGGTTTGTTCATAGTACTGGGCTCCCTATATGGAGAAGAGAGGCCTTATGGGCCCCCTTAGGCTCCTAGGCCAGGGTGCAACCGCATCCCCTGCACCCCCTATAGTTACGCCCCTGCTCGAATTCCAATAAACTGCATATAATATAAATAAAGATATATTAAGAGGTTAATGAGCACAGAATTTTTGGCCTAAAAGCAATATTCTGTTAAATGGTGGATGGGCACCTTAAAGCGAAACTCTGGTAAAAACCATAGCATCCAACTGTAGAGAATCTTTAAAAGAAGTCTGATCAAGGGGGTGACTGTGCTTAATTTCAAGGTTCGGCAGTGCTTATTCATTCCCAGTACTTTTGGCCCTGCCTGAATCACAAATTTTAGTTTTTTTCTTAGCGTGGCTCTAAGGCTCCAGGATGGCATTGGCACCGCACTTTATGTTCCCCTGCCAGGGCTTCTGTTTAAGCTGCAGACTAATCAAGCTTAATGTTCCTTTATCTAATCCTTTATCTCAATAATCCCTCAAGTACTTGTCCTGCAGTCTATACCTAAAGTAAATGTAGCCAGATTTCTTCATGAAGTCCATGCAAGACCCCCAAAGATGAAGACGACCATCGTTTCTCTATGTAGTAATGTGCTGGATATGGAAAAATGGAAACAGCCATAAGATGAAAACTAGGTAATTCTAAAATGTTAACTTGTCAGGACCTAAACTGTTACTCGTATTTACACAGAGCAGATCTGCTGTGGACTTTTTGTGGATCGTCACCCGGAAAATCTGTAGTATTTACAGTAGTAGCAATGTTAATGAGATTTGCAAAATCTCGTCCACCCCTTACATAAAAAATCTGCACTAAAGCCCCATTTACACAGGACGAGTGCTAGGCAAACATCCCTGTGAGTCCGCGCTCCCGTGCTGTCAGACGGGAACTAGCAGAGCAGGCTGGTTCACGGAACGGCCAGCAGGAGGGGTGGGGCAGTGTAGGAGATTTCTCTCCTCTCGCTCCCCTGCCGCTCTCCATTCACATAACACAGCCGCCGTTCACTACTGAACAGCCGCTGTTTAAACTGCACGATCAGCGATGAGCTTTATCGTCCTTGTCTTAGCACTTTTGCATACATGTGATAAAGATTTATTACTTTATTTTTATTTTGGGAAGGTATGACAAATAGATCATTGCCTCTGGCAATTTGAAGTTTAATTTTATCATTTACGCATCAAAGGCACCATAGGTGTTTATGGGGGGGGGGGGGGGGGTGCAAATGCGGACTTAATCCTCGTAGAATTGTGCAATGAACTGTGTGATTTTGCAGGGAACTTTGAAACATCTGCACAGCCTTTTAAATCATAGTGCGGTTGTATCCCGCTCCAATGTGAATGTTCTCTGGCAATGAAAAAGTACAGCAAAAAGCGCAGTAACGCACGTATGAAACGTCACGGTAAATGCTGTAAAAAGCATTGTGTGGGAGTGGCCTAAGGGTTCCTTTACACGAGCGTACGCGCATGCCTCAGTGCTGCGTTCTTGCGGAATGAATAATGATTTTTTGTGCACACACTGTACTTTTTCCGCCCGCAGGACATGTTCATTTGCGCACGGCAAAGAAGACACACCATGTGAAATTAGTTCAAGTTTTTTTCCCCAGTGGAATTATGCAGTGCATCATGCATGTCCTTGCGTATTGTGAGCGCATTTGCACAGACCCCTTTGACTTCTATCGGAACCTTTGGTGCACAAATATGCCAAAAAGTAGAGAATGCTGCGGTTTGTTTTTTTTATTGCACAACCGAAACACAGAAATGTAAACAACCCCATTGAAATCAATGGCTTCTATTCTCTGCATATTGTGTGCACAGATTTTGTGCAGACAAATACGCCCATGTGAAGGATCCTAATAGTCAATGATAAGTGGAGAATTTAGGAGAACTTAGGGCTTATTCAGATGATCGTACGTGCAAAAACACACTGCAACGCAGCATATTTGTGCATGAACAAGGACGTATGAGGTATATTTGCGCACGTGTCAGTGCATATTACTGTACCTTTTGCGCACGCAGGGTCAGTTCACAAATGCGTGCTATACACCTTTTCCATGGATTAAAAGGCTGAGGTCCAGATGTGTTCTTTTCCACACAATTTGCGCAATGTTTCACTCATCCCCTTGCATATTTGTGCACTTCTCATCGACTTTTACAGGGGCCCTTGCTGGGCAAATCGCAGGAAAATAGAGCAGGTCCTACTTTTTTCCACGCACGCAGAACGTTCTCGTGAGAGCGAACCCATTGAAACCGATGGGTTCTATTCTTTGCATTTTGCAAACACGGTCTTGTGGGTCGGCCCTTATGGAGAATCGGAGACTTGTGTTACAATCTGCTAGATACATCTGGATGGCAGCTCTCCGTGCAGCCGGCTACAATACTAGACACACAGTATCTCTATCTTTCATGATTGCCATGCGATGCCGTATTGTAATACGTCTTTAGCAGTCACCTTGGATTTTCACTTGTCAGTTCAGCCGTTCATCATGTCACAGGAGTAAGGTGTGTAATACATTTATTACCATCCGAAATCCCGTTGGAGAAGAAATCTTGGTT
Organism: Eleutherodactylus coqui; assembly: GCF_035609145.1. NCBI lineage: Eukaryota > Metazoa > Chordata > Amphibia > Anura > Eleutherodactylidae > Eleutherodactylus > Eleutherodactylus coqui. The sequence goes on along the minus strand of NC_089840.1, from coordinate 60,204,335 downwards.
GTTGTATTAGTTACACTCCCTCTTTTAAATGGTTTGATGCTGGAGGCCTGATTTCTAAGAAGGGATTACAACAAAACAAGCTTATTTCTGCTCTAAATCCTCATTAACAAAAGATTCTGCCTCCTCCCAGGTCAAACCTCGCCTGAAGCCTCATATGTGATGTGTCTCAATAAGGTTGAATAGGGATAAATAATTAACAAAACCTTTACACCCGTGCTAAATCCCACTGCCAATGAATCATTTATAAAAGGAACAATTAAAAAAAATTCTTTATTTTTTTTGGTGGAGGATGGGGGGGGATTAGTTTACAATAATGTTGTGTTCGCACAGAAAAATCCGCAGCAGAATGCACTGCATAAATCGGGGAATTGAAATGCTTTCTGACCTATGTCGCAGGCCTCTCTCAAGCAAAACCAGAATCCCACTGCACATTGATGAGGGTCAAACACCCCGAAACAGCTGCCTGTGCATGGGTTTTGGCTTTGCTTTCAATTCCAGGTCATTGTTCCATCTCCCTGATTTGCATATTACCTAGAGGAGCATGGATGGCCTTTTAAGTCTCCTCACTCACTCACTGTCTAGGTGCTCTCCCTAGGGAGAAAAGATAGAGTTCTTGACCTGTGTGAACATTTGAACAGATTCCCATTGAAAATAAGGAGATGTAGGAAACTTGTGGATATTTTCACGGGATCTGGGATGGAATCTGAGCACACATAGTTAAAGGAGATCTATAAGAAGAAGCTTTAGTGAACACGGGAATGGGACAACTGCTCTTTAATATCTTACTTTTATGCTGAGTTATACTCTCTTGAAGTTATAGGTCAATAGCCTGAGGCTGCACTACGGAAAGATTCTGATGACATTTCCTCTCCTGACTTCTCTCTGCCATGGAGAGATTTTGTGTGGATTCAAATTACCTGTTACACCTGTCAGCTCATAGTTAATTTCACCAGCACACCTTGTTCTGCCCAGACTAGCCAGGGTTAACAGCTCCGGTGTCTTTCAGTCAGGTTAATTACCCTGCTATGTGCCTGAGATGTGTGCTGGTGATTGATAGGTCTATCTACCTATCGGCTCCTCCCGCCTCCCTAGAAGATCCAGCTCTGGCTGCTTGGGAGTTGCCGATTATTGTCTATTGTTCAGTCTTCAGTTTGCGAGCCAGTCTGCTGAGTAGTCCAGCTTCTTTGACCTGCTGGTAATCTGGCCCTAGTAACTTGTGCTATTCCCTCAGTCTGCTAGCTTGTCTGCCTTGTTTGGTAACCTGCTTTTGTCAGCTTGTCCGCTAGACCTGGCTGTTATCAGCCAGGGGTTTCCAGTCTGCCTCTGTTTGCATCCTGCTTCTGTCAGCTTGTCAACTTGATCTTGCTATTGTCTGCTTTACTTTCTGTTATCAGCCACGCTTTACCATTTGTCTCTGTCCTGTTTGTATTGTTCGTGTTGGTTCTTGTCATCTGCTTTCCCTGTCGGTGCTAGTGGGTAGTATTTTCTTGCATAGGTACGGCGGTCCCTGCCTGTTCCCCCTTAGAAAGCGTATGGTCAGAGTTGGCAGCCTGGACGTGTCCACCATCAGGGCTATCTCCAGGAAGAGATAGTGGCGTGAGTTTAGATCAGGGAGCCCCGTAACATAATAATCATCCCAAACAAACTGCGCTAGACGCAGTGTGGTTCCTGTTCAGGCTCTTTCAAGATGGTTTAGTATCATGTCTGTACAGGATCCAATGCAAGCTCTGGCTCAGCAAGTGCTGGCGTTATCGCAGCAGATGGCGGACATCATGCAGCAGCTGTCTGCCATTAAGTCTGTGCCTGCAGCTTTGGACTTGTCTGCACAATCTGAACCCAGGCTTGATCTACCAGACCGTTTTTCTGGCAAACGGAGCTAATTTTAATATTTTTTTCCCCCGTGTTCCTGTATAGCTACCCATCCATTGGTGGGCAGACGCCTAATCTGTGTCCTGACCCCTAGTCCATTTGTAGGCGGATGTAGGGTCCTGTCTGTCTGAGCCACCCGTCTATTGGTTGTGGACTCCCATTTCCTGTACCTTACAGACTATTTTGGCTGAGTCCTATTGTGTATGCGCAATAGTTCTGTTCTAGGTGTCGTATGTATTCTTCCGCTCCTTATTGTGACTGCTATGCATTATTTCAGGCTGTATTTATTAGCCCTGTAAGACGTGCTTCCATTAAAGGAGTTGGTATATATGCATTTTTTCCGCTCCTTATTGTGACTGTTGAGTGTTATTCAGGCGGTATTCATAAGTCCTGTAGACGTGCGTCCATTAAAGGAGTTGGTATTTCTTTATATAATTTTTTTGTTTGCCTAAAGGGTCTGGAGGCCCCCTTTTTTTGAGGGGGGATAATGTTACACCTGTCAGCTCATAGTTAATTTTGCTATAGGTACGGCGGCCCCAGCCTGTCCCCCGCTAGGAAGCATAGGGTCAGAGTTGGTGGCTTGGACGTGCCCACCATCAGGGCTATCTCCAGGAAGGGACAGTGGCGTGGGTTTAGATCAAGGATCCCCGCACCGTGCATACATACGCACCCTACTAGTACCGTAACATTACCATCCATTAATATTACATTAATATTCTAACATATTTGCCACTATTCGCGTTAGCATGTAGACATTGATGTAGATGGTGATTTTAAGTCATAGAAGGTCTCCTTCATAGCTTTGTATGGAACAGAAATCAGAATTGGAAACGTGACTCCAAATATATTGCACAAGAGATGAAAAGAAGGGAATTCGTGGCGCGGCTCAACGTAGAGACCAATACACTGGCACATGGATATACCTTAATTGGCCACGCAATGCGTTTCAATGCAGAACTTGCATATTCATTGGGCCATTACAGGCTGATCTGCTTTGTTTGTCATGTTGGATCTACTATGGAGGCTCTCTGCTCATCTGTCCGGGGAAGCTACAGCAATTACAGCTCCTTATACGTATTGTGCCAGTTGCACAACAATCCAGGTACTAATATTCATATTTTCTGTCAACAGATTTGATTGACGCTCTACACCATAACGTATGGTCTTTTGCTTTCTTTACAGTCCAAGTATGTTAATCATTAGTTGCTCTTCATGGTCAAGGTGCTAGAGGGATCCAAATGAGACAAATCAATCAGGAGCTTTTTTTTTTTAACTTAAAGCCCTTTTCTTTAACTTCCCATCCCCTTCCCAAGGGTGAACCTCCACCAAACTAAAATATAGTGAAGGACCCAGGTTCCAGAAATGTGATGTTGGAAAGCCCCTTTAGGTTCAGAAGTGTTTCAATTAATTTGCTAAAAGAGTTGAATGTAACCACTAATTCTTATTGTCGCTAAGCAATGACTAGACTTTCCATAACTATACAGTAAATAAACACTTCTAAGTTAATGTATTGTCTACTATTTCTGCTTGATAGATATCATAATGCATTTAATAAGTTACTTATGATGCCTTCTGAAAACTACACAAACACCATATAGGTGGTATACGGAATATCTGAGTCACTTCCTCCTTTATTATCTTAATGACCGTTACGCTTTATTGACCAAGCTGAACTCTTATCCTGCTAATGATAAAATAGCAAACCAAATAGAAACAATAACATTTTTGTAATGTGGCATCACCACAAAGTCCATGGAAATAAATAATTAACGAGAAGATAGATAGATATGTGATAGATATGTGATAGATATGAGAGAGAGATAGATGTAAGACCTGCATACACCTTGAAGATCTATCTAACAGTTCCCTAATAGTAGATGTTAGCAGAAATTAGAAAGTTCTTTGCTTCTGTAGAAGATAAACTGCTGCCAGAGGCGTCTGATAAAGGCTAATTCCTCTTTCTCCATAGGAATTATGATGTTTGTAGGGAAGTTGGGGGTATAACTGTTGGTCTGTTCAGCTAACAGCTTTGTTAGGCATACAGCCAGTTTAAATCTATATCCATGCCCCCTAAAGCCCTACAAGTGGTGCACAGAGATAGTTTGGGGTATAATAATCTTATGTGCACCCGTCACTACCCCACCATTTCTTTATAGTTCCCCTTTAAATTAAATGGTGACTTACAGTATATTGCTCATCAGTCACTCTTAGTTCTGTGCAGACATAACACATGTACATTTGCAAAAAAAAATGGAAATGAACCCTTTGGAATAACCTGGATTTCACATTGAGTACTAATACATTGTGGTCTGATATATAAGTGACCGTTCTAGACAAACACAATCTAACTAATAACACATTAACAGCTGTACCATACATGTCTTTCATTGAGCACATTAAGTAAACATCTTCTACACTGTAGGGAGAAAAAAATAAGTGAACCCTTGAATTTAAAGGCGTTGTATCAAGATTACAAGTTATCCCCTAAGCACAGGATAGGGGATAACTTCCTGATTGGTGGGAGTCACAGCTAAGATTCCCTCTGATCCCAAGAACAGGGTTCTCCGCAAGTGTGCTGATGCACCATTCGTTTAAATTAGGACTGTGGAGATACCCAAGTATCAAGCAATTGGATATTTCCAGCAGCCCCTTTGAAATGAGTGTAGCGCTGACTGCACATGCTCATCCAGCGCTTAATTCATTTTGACGTCACAGCGATGGAAGAAGCGACCCCTGCAGTTACAGTCAGATAGGAACACGGGAATCCCATTCTTGAGACCCCACCACCAATCTTATTACAACCTCTTTAATAACCTTTAAATCCCCCCTTAGCAGCAATCACCTCCACCAAATGTTTCCTGTAGCTACAAAGAAGTTTTGCACAATGTTGAAAAGGAATTATGGCCCATTCCTCTGTGCAAATGCATTTCAATTCATTAGTATTTCTGGGATGCCTTGTGTACACAGCCCTCTTCGGGCCATGCCACAGCATTTCAATAGACTTACGCCTCACGCACACGGCCGTGATGGTCTCCGCAAGTGGAATACCGCAGTGGAGTCTGTCACGGCGCCCCCCAAAGACCCCATACTCACCCTGCGGATCCGCTGCGTAGCTCCCGCATGACACTGCTAGCGCGCATGCGCAGTACCGCACATGATGCGCTGGCGGTGTCACATGACGTGCCAGCAGCATCATATGACGCGGCCGACGGTGGGCAGGGCGCGACTTCATGCTATACTTCCGCTGTGCTACAGCGGAAGTATAGCATAACGGCCAGCTTCCATTGTCTACAATGGAAGCCGTCTGCCCGTATTCTAGCTTAAAATAGAACATGCTGCGGGTAATTTCACGCTGGGGAATCCCACGGTGGAATTCCGCAGCGTGTACATTGAGCTATTAGGTTGAATAGAACCTAATAGCTGTGGAAATCCAGCCGTGGCTATTAGCCCTTAAGGTCAGATCTCTGACTTGGCCATTCCAAAACAAAATTCATATTTTTCTGCCATTCTTTAGTTAATTTACTTGTGTAGTTTGGGTTATTGTATTTTTCCATTACCCAACATCTCTTCAGCTTGCTCCCTCACACCTCTTTCAGGATTGCCCATTGTGCTTTTGGAGTGAACCTAACAGGACGCCCACTCCTAGGGAGAGTAGTTACAGTCCTAATTTTTTTCCATTTCTCTGACCAGTGATCGATGTGCACTCAGGTCTTTAGCAATGCTTTTGAAGCTTTTTCCAACTTTTTTTCCCAGCTTTTATTTAGACCACATTTTTTTACTAAATGTAGAAATTTTGGTAATTCCATAGGCTTCACTTACTTTTCCTATATCTATAGAGGTTACAATGGGGTTGAATGGGGGTTCACTGCATTCTTTAAATTGCTTCTCACAGAAAACCACCTTCATTTGTAATCAATTTTTTGGAGAATTGCAACATGTGAAAGTCTTAAGAAACCCATAAAAGCTATGTCATGTGCGTAGTCACCTTGATTCATCATGCTTCCTGGCCCGATGACTGGAGGCATCCTAAGTGGCACACCCATAAATGCTCTTGCCAATATTTCCTGACAATTTCATAGCAAACAAAACAATCAGTGGCCCGTATGATAATCACAGGGAGAGACCTTACAAGACTCATATCCACTGTTTATTTATTCCATTTGTACTCAATAGTTGCACATAATGTATTCCATATGTGCTGTGCTCTGCCTAACTGCACTCTGTCTTTTCCCACGTCCCTTCATTCCATATTACAGAAGGTTAGCTTGGCCTTTTAACATTTGTCCTATATCGGAATAGGGATGATACAGCAGCGAGCACACAGTTTCTGCAAGACACCTTCTTGCCATATGTAAATATACCCTGATACTTAAAAAGCGGTAGTTAAACCAGAAGAAGGTAAAAAACGCTGATTTAAGAACCAATTTGTCTCCAAGTCAGAAGAATCCCTTCCTGTTTCCTACTGGTGATTGTTTTCATTGCTGGTTTCATTAACTTCATAAGGATGTAACAATTTTTGGGGAGATCTTCAACTACACTTAGCCATAGGGGGGCTTGTTTGTTGCGTAACAAGCTGTGGTTTTTATTGGTGCCATTTTGGGGTACATATAATGAATTTTTTATTAATGAACTTTTCTTTTTTTCTTTTTACTGAGCAGGGTGAAGAAACACGTGAATCCTGTCATTGATTTTTTTTTTACGGTGTTCACTATGCAGTATAAGGCCAGCTTTAGATAAGCACCTAGTTTTTACTGCTGCTATTTTTGGTCATAATATATATATATACACAGATGGTCCCCTACTTATGAACAGGTTCAGTTCCAGGAACTGCTTCGCAAGTGCATTTGTTCGTATGTCTGAACAAATGCTTGTATGGAGGGGATCGCGAGTGGATCCCGCTCCATACAGCATCACTGACAGCAGCGGTATTTAAAGTTTTAACAGTTCTGACAAGCGGCGCGGCTTGTTGAAACTGCAGCCCCCGGGTGCCGGCTGTAAGAAACAGCCGGTACCAGACGTTCAGGGAGCCCGTACAGTGTCCCGCTATAAGATCGCGGGACGCTGTGCAGTTGCTAGGCAGCCGGGGACCTTCTAAAAGGCCCCAGGGCTGCCTATGCAGAGTGCCTATCAAGCGCACCTCAATTCTGCTGTTTTGCCTGTGTCTTTTGCATTTGTGCCTTGTACCAAGTTTTCTTCAAGTAAAGTTTTGCAGGACCTGACCATTCCCAGGGTCTGAGGTACTTTAACATTGTCTGAAGCTTCTTTATTACCACAGAGGGTCATATCGGTTGGTGAAGGCAACGATGGCGTCACTCGTGACAAAAATATGCCTGTTCCATCTATATTGACCATCCCTCTCCTACAAATGTCCGGAACAGGCCCAGCGCTGCTCTGGCCGAGGCTACGTGTGTCCTAACAGGAGGGAGCCTAGTGAGTGCCACTGTGACAAGTGACAACTCTACCCTCCCAGCTCCTCAGCATATGCCCTGTGTCCTGTGTCACCCTACGTGATGCTGTACATACTATACAAATTTTTGATAAGATATATATTTCCATCTGTTTACTTTATTCTGGAAGCACATTGGAAAAGCTTTAGGCTTTTTTTAACAATTTAGGGGATGTACACATTTAACATTATTCATTAACATTTTGAGGAACACTTTGTTTTCCTGCACCAAGCCAAGATTACAAAGGCTCATAGATGTCAGAATGATAGATACCCCCACAAATGATCCCATTTTTAAAAATACACATCTTAATGTATTCACTGAGGGGGGTCAGGAGTATTTTAAGACCACAGATTTTTTTTCAGGAATTAATGCAATTTAGAGAAGAAAAAATAAATTACATATTTTTGCAAATATGTCATTTAAAGACAGTTTTTTTTTCTATAGTACACATGAAAATGAGGATTTGCACCCTAAAATCCATACCCCTGTTTGTCCTGTGTTCAGAAGCATACCTATCGTGGCCCTAATATTATGTCTGTATGCACATCAGGACCCCTGATGTCGCGCTTGCGCCTGCCATCTTGCCCATCGGGTGCAGGCGCGGTGCTGACGCAGTGCAGGCAGACCGAACCCGGGAAAGGCAGAAGGCGGCAGAGGAATGCGGCAGCCTCCAGCTAAGCTATTTCAGCCCCCCAAAGCGATCCGATCACTGAGCGGAGCTGAAACGGCACCCTTAGTGCACCATCATTCATTTTCATTCAGTTGCCAATATCTTTTAGATATCGGTTGATTGGGAACTGCAATCCTCTGGTAGGTGAGAGCCGGGAGCTGTGACACCCTCCAGGCCCGTGGTCTTATTCCACAGTAAGGCCATTTTTTGACAGCCGTGTGGAATAAGGCCCAGCTCGGGAGGCCGTCAAAAGGCATCCTGGCGGTCACAAAGGGCTTCATTTATCATAGCGTTTCCTGCACTGTATAAATAGTGTTTTCAATTTATTATGCAAGTCGTTACAGGCGTTGTGATACCAAACCCATGCCTTTTTAAGCAAACAGAGGAAAAAGTGAGCAAAAAGGGTTTTATTAAATATTTTTTTGCATACATTTTTTTTTCACCTTTTTTATGTCTCTTTAGGGGACGTGAACCGCAATCTTATGATTGTTCAGGTGACACACTGCAGTTCTACCGTACTGTAGTGTATTATATTATTTTTTTTGTCAGTACTTGCTATGGAAGACCCGGAGATCACTGTTAGGCCTCCTGTTGCATTGCAATCCTTTGGCTCTCCATGATTTTTTGGCAGAGGGTCAATGCCATCACTGAGGAAGTGCCTTCCCTCTGTTTAGTCCATACATGCTACAATCAACATTGATCATGGCATGCAAAGCTTTAACAGCAGGGATGGGTGACTTCACACAAGGCTCTGTCTCTATCTCCTCTGCTCTCCCCTAACTAGCTTATCGTTTCCCTTTTTACACACACCATAGATAATTTCAGTATTTAGGGCCTCTCAATGTTTTGCACGATGACCCCCCCCCCCTTTAAATAGATACTTTAAACATTTTCCATAAATCTGAGGGTAAATCACTGCTGAACTGTTTGCTGTAAGAAGCTAGTAAGTAAGCTGAGATATCTATCCAAGGATTATCATATTCCTGCAGTTAGCATTCTAACTGTCTCCACCTGTCACTACTGTGATGGCTTTTATAGGCTCTTACGGATAAAAAAATAGTTTCCGTAAAGTAAATGGAATGACAACAATTTGTCAATTTATTTTTTTCCCAGCAATCAACTCAGCAAACATTGAGTCACAACATAAAATAAACAGCCTATTTATTTACACATAATTGATACAGTTTGGCTATGTATTCCCATTTCTTCCATTTACATTCTGAGCGATTGCCCCAACTATGACTATATTTACAACCCTATTCGTCTCGCCATATACCCGGCCACTAGTTCATTATTGCTGACTATATCCACTCTACCAGCATATAATGACCTCCATTCCACTTGTGACACTCTTCACCCTTGTAGCGTTGACCTATTTACGGGCTCTCCTACCCCTGAAGTGTGCCAAATCAAGGCGTCATTAGGAATTTCGTAATAAGCTCTTATAATTACCATACTCGCTGTACAGAACAGAGGAAGTGAGTAAACATGTATACATCAACCCAGAATGACATTCTAGACTTAGTAGTATAAGTCAAAGACGACTTTTTAATGGATTGAGTCATATGGTTAAAATATAGCCTGTGTGGAACATTTACAATTGTCATTGATGGTTATGTAAGTCAAATCTCCATTATAAAAGAGGTCAAGAACGAAGTTTAATTGAAGATGATTGAATGGGGTGAAAATATTGTTTCTGATTATATACTTCACAAAGAAATCCTTGAATCCGATCATTCTTTGGCCATTACTGGATTAGGGTGAACACTATTATTTAAACCAGACCTGTACGTAACGGGTTTTCCTACACTTGATGTGAGTATTTACTGCACCCCACACCACTACAGACAGTAGACATTACTACTGGTTTCTACTAGTGTATTCTGACTTGTGTTTTTAGGACTTCTTCACACAAGCATATGCACAAAAACACTATTATATACATACACTCTTTGTCAAAAGAAATCAAGCACCTAGGAGGAGCTCCAACTGTTTCGTTGTCTGCCATCCATAGACAGATGGCATCATTGTTACGGGCCCCTATGTCTGTCTGAACCATTTCTAGGTGCTGAAAGACATTTGGTCTCACGGCACCCATTACATGTACTGCCTTTGACAATTACCCACTGTTGCTTCCGTTTGCAGTCGTAACATAGTATGTTAGGCTGAATGAAGACAAAGTCCATCTAGTTCAGCTTGTTTCAACCACCTTGTTGATCCAGAGGAAGGCAAAAAACCCCAAGAGGCAGAAGCCAATTAGCCCATTTGGGAGGTAAATTCCTTCCCAACTACATAATGGCAGCCAGAATAATCCCTGGATCAACCTTTGATAGTTCCTACCTGACTCCAAGACCCGGATCAACAACCCGCTGGTCACCTAATGTTTATGTCCTGTAATATTCTTGCACTCTAGAAAGCCTCTTAAACTCCTCTATGGATTTTGTCATCACCACGTCCTCAGGCAGAGAGTTCCACAGTCTCACTGCTCTTACGGTAAAGAATCCCCTTCCGTGTTGGTGATGAAACCAGCTTTGTTCTAGATGTAGCGGATGCCCTCTTGTTAACGTCGCAATCCTGGCTATAAACAGATCATGGGAGAGATCCTTGTATCGTCCCCTATTGTATTTATACATAGTTATTTGATCACCCCTCAGCCATCTTTTTTCCAGGGTAAATAATCCCAATTTTGATAGCCTCTCTGGGTATTCCAGTCCTCCCATTCCGTTTATTAATTTAGTCGCCCTTCTTTGAACCCCCTCAAGCACTGCAACATCTTTCCTGAGCACCACTGACCAAAACTGTATACAGTATTCCATGTGGGGCCTGACAAGTGCCTTATATAGTGGGAGAATAATGTTCTTGTCCCTCGACCCTGTGCCTCTTTAAATGCACCCCAAGACTTTATTAGCTTTTGCTAATAAAGTGTTGTTTCATGAAAGGCGAAACTGGTCGCTGTGGAGTGGAACACTGTCTGGGGGCCATCGCATACAACAGTCAGGCACCCCTAGTGGTGGTTCGAGGGACAACAACAGCTCAGCGATATGTTTAGGACATCCTGCTCCACATGTGTTCCTCTCATGGTAGGATTTGCTTCTGTGTTGCCGCATTCTAAGAGCCATAACGTTTTTATTCTTCCATTGATGGAGCTCTACGCAGGCTTGTTTTCTTGTGGGATGAACTCTAGTCTTCTTTTATCCATCTTTTGGGTAATATATCATTTTTATTTCTTTTTATTCCATTTTTTTCCAGAAACAAGATTAACAAAAGCTGCAATTCTGGCATGTTTTTGTATTCTTAACAGTGTTCACTGATTAGTATAATTAATATGTTAAATTAATTCTGCAGGTCAGTACGATTGCTTCAATACCAAAATCATATAGAGTCCTTTTTTTGCAGCTTTTTCACACATTTAAAAAAAGTTTTGTTTGAATCGCTGCATTTAAAGAGCTCTAACATTTTTCTTTATTTGTGAAAGGTGTAAAGGGTTAAGTGGTTGGGACCATAATTTTCTCCAGTCTCCACTGTTAAAGCAAATGCCAGGCTGTCACCCAACAGCCAAGCACCAGCTTCACTTGATGTGTGCCAGGCTTCTGATGCAGCGCCCTAAAAGGCGTATACATCAGAATAAGGCCTCTTAACAGGCGCATGGGTGGTCGTTAAGGGATTAATGACAGTTCCCTGTACTGCTGTTGACCTGCGGAACAGAACAAACACCTGACTTCTCTTCTACAGACTAACATCTAATTAATGAAACTTAAAACCTATACTTGGAAAATTCTCGTTGGGTTTCATTCAAGTCAATGACTGGCCCATAATCATGAGCTCAGAGATCTACAGACCTACAATTGGACCTGAAGGTAACACTTGAAGGGACACTGGGAGTCAGTGAGGGCCTCATCTCATGTCTTTATAAAAATGGTAGTACAGGAAAGGAAATAAAATGGAAGTTGTAATGAAGGAAAAGGGGCTCAACTCAAGTAGGCAATTCCAAAAAAATCTTGCCTTATCTTTTATAAACAGAAGGGAAGGAAATGACAGAAAAACAGAGGAAATGGTAATTAGGATGGAGAAGGTAAATGAGATGTGTCCAGGAGGAAGAGGAAGCATACTGGTGGGTTGAAGAGCAGCCGTGGCATCTTGATTAACTAGGCTTGGCTTTTAAACCTGAACCAATTCCCTACTTCTCAGAGGAAAAATCCCCAATTACATGAAGTGGAAATCCTCCACTTTAGGAAGCATGAGGTTATGTTGTAGACTAATTCCTAACTAGTTCGGTAAATGAGACTCCGTTTCTGTCAAGTGTCCAGCATTCATTTTAAATCAATTCTATTCATTCGTCGATGAGTGGGTGAAGCTTTTGTGAGTCTTACAATGGTGGAAAGAGTCTAATTATGTAGGAGGATTACCTGGCTACCATTAAGGAATAGATATTACTGTAGGGAAATGAAAAGAATCATATGTAGCATTAGATGTTCTAATATTACAGATACGAGGGAGAACCACAAATTAAGACATGTTTTCCGTAATCATGACGCAACCATTTCAAAACCTTCAAAGAAACATTTTGGTTGACAGTTTGGCCCTAAATTACAGCTTCTAAGTGCGCTATCCCTCTCACATCAAAGAAGCGAATGAGCATTGATCATACGAACAACATATGATTTGGCCATCACAAAATAGGCGAAAAACTGAACAACTTGTTGACAAAAAGATCACTGGAGCCAAACACAACCTTCCCCAACAATGTCGGCTGGCATAACTTCTCAGAAGGGTTCCATAGACATTCACCTAGCAAAAGATGCCTGTAGTAGTAGCTCCCCACCCACCAGAAGAAGAGTACCTTTTCTTTTGGGTTTCCCTTCATATAATATATTAATGTTTTTCTGTTAATTGCATCCATACACAATTTTCATGGATACTACATATACAGGGTGCAGTCAAAAAGACGGGTCCAGCGCTATTTATCCATACTAGTGTTCTAGATTGAAATAACAATAATGCACATGCCCCCAGGGAGCCAAGAACATGGATTTCAATTTCATATTGTAGCCCTGTTGTAGGTGGTGGTGTGACACAGGCATGGGCATAGTTAAAGGCTTACGGGCCTGGGTGCAAAAGTTTATCTTGGGGCCCCCCAACTTCTCTTAAACCATTAACGCAGAGGAGTAACTTGAGGCTCCTGGGCCCCAATGCAAAACCTGTAACAGGGCCCCCAACTATAATGCTTTATTCATAGTACTGGGCTCCCTATATGAAGAAGAGAGGCATTATGGCGGGCCTGGGTTCAACCGCACCCCCTGCATCCCCTATAGTTACGCCAGTGGACACAGGTTCAGGATGGTGCAACAGCTGCTAGATAGAGACAGAGGCAGCACGTTGTCTTCAAATAAACTTTACTGACTGATAATCAAATAAACCTGTTTACGCTCCATACGAAGGGGTTTTTGTACTTTAAACATTGCACAATTACGTGCATCAATTTTCTTTCTTAAAGAGACAGTACTCTATATCTCTGCTATAACTGAAAATGCACGTTTTCATCCCTAAGCATCCTTTGCTGACATATGTATCTTAGTAGATTTTTATCCTTGGCATCAGCAAGGCACATGACTTGTCACTTCACCATCATCGTCTGTTAGAACGTCATCTGCGGTATAACCATAGCATACATCATACACGGCTGTAGGCCCCAACCTCAAATGCTTCGTAGTAGCAGCGTCCACTACGCAGAACACATCATAGACATAACTTACATATCTAGAGGTCGTCACACATTGAAGGCGGTTCAATACATTGCGTCACACATTATTCTATCCAAATCCATACTGCTGCTCTATGTCATGCTTCCCACTGCACCATTATACATTATATGCATTACACTTCAACATAACACTTTACATCATAAACATATTCTATTAACCCTTGCAAGGCCTTGCTTTATAACCCAAACTATGGTGCCATAAGGCTAATTTCACGGGCGAGTGCGATATCGGGACGTGAAACTTGGTCCAATATCATGCTCGCCGATGTGCGATGTCCTTGTAGATGCGAGGCGTTTGTGTGTTAAAACCGCCTCGCATCACTTTGAGTGAGTAGGATTGTGGAGTGTTTTACATCGTATTCAATGGGTAAACCTCACATCGCATTTGCGTGCACCTCGCATGCCATGCCATGCTGTGTCGGCCCCATTGAAAACAATGGGTGATGCGAGGCATTCCGAGGGAATTCCCAGAGATAGGACATGTCGCAATTTTCTCCCGCGTGAAGGAGACCTAAATTATGTATTATTAAGCTACCATAAGGTTTAATGTGTGCAATGGACACCACTTTGGTCCCAATTTCATATGGTCTTCATTTGTTTCAGGTATTTTAGGAGGATAGAAAAGCATAGTCAGCTTTACTTTTTACGCTTTAAAGTATCGGAAATGAGCAGAAACTTTGTAGCGTTAAAACCAAATTGATTTCTGTTTGCAACTCTGTACCCAAATCTGCATTTAGCCTTGTGAATTTTGGTGTGGATTTCTGCTGGGACAAATTCCGTTGTGTCCTGGTGGAATAATTTTGCCCGTGTGAATGAGCCCTTAGTTGTACATGTTGTTACTCTGTGATAAGTGTGAGGGCAAAAACACATGGGCCTATGTGCAACTACGCTTGGCGCAACGGAGGGTAGTTGCGCATTAATGTTTTTTTCTTTTCAGAGTATTCAGTTTGAAAAAAACAGCAGACGGATAGGTTCTGCCCAATCTTTTCCGCACGTAGTTTTAGGGCAAGTCCTATCTTTTTTTGCCCGTACTATTAACGAGTAAGAATCCCGCTGGTGAAAACAAAACTATTGAAATCAATGGTTTTGTTTCGACCCGTTATGCGGTTGTGATCATGCCCATATAAAGAAGCCCTAAATATTATTCAATAATGCAGTAATGTGCCAACCAGTCTACACTATACAGTAAGGCCCAATGCACACGGGTGTATTTGCACTGCGGGATCCAGAACGGGCGTTTGCCTCCAGATCCCGCTGCAAATACTGCTCATAGACATGATATGCAAAACACTTTTCCATGCCCATGAGCAGAAATCAACTGCAATCCTTTGGTCGCAGGGGGGGGGGGGGGGGTAAATTGCAGCATGCCCTATTCTAGTGCGGGTCTTGCACTGACAGCTTCTATTGCAGTCATTGAAAGCTGTCCGTCCCACAGTGATTCCGAAATGTCCATTTCTAAATCGCCGTGAATCCGCGTCAGCTCATCATTCTCTGTACTGTGCATCTACAGCTGTGCGCCAGCCAGCACATCCGCAGCACAGACTAGAAGACAGGTACGCGGGGGTCACCACCGTGGCACAAGGTCTGATTCTGCTGCAAAATGTCGCAGTCAGAATCCGACCCGGCTGTGGGCATTTGGCCTTTATGAAAGTTACATGTATTACAACCATAAACACACGCTCTGCTGCATAATAGATATACACTATTGTTATGCTCTTATTATTGTCCTGCACATGCCAATATGGGTGAATGCAGACGGCCGGGTCGGATCCCGCTGCGAGAATTCTCGTAGTGGGATGCGAACTGTGCCCCTGCAGTGACCTGCGCTCACCTCCGGTGTCTTCTCTCTGCTCTGTGATGTGCCGGCTGGCGCACATCCGCACATGCGTAAAGAAGAGCCGGCGTGTCAGCGGTGACATGTCGCTATTTGTTTACCCCGCGAGTTTTCACACGGTCAAATCACGGCTGTCTGCATAGGATTGCATAAACCAACGCAATCCTATGGCAGCGGGAAATCCACCCATGTGCATTCACCCTATGTAGTATCTACCATGCTTGTATTATCGTCATCGTTGTAAACATGAGTGTGGATATTACTTGCATTCACATTATATCTATTAACATGACATATGAGGCTTTTGCGTGTTGACCTCTTTTTTGTCTTCTCCACCATACAGGACTATGTGTGAACACAGAGCATTACTGTACGGCATCCTCTGATGACCAAGGGCTGTACCGACTCTCACTAAACTGTAACATACAATTAGCCACAATGCAGCCTGGTAAGGGGTAAGTAATAGCATGAGAACTAGCGGTATATATATGCGGGTCTGAGTGCTATACATTTAATATCCATTTCATATTATGTGTGCCTGACATAGCCGCTGAGTTTTTTTCCTGAGCGAGATGTTGTTTCTAGAAATCCCCCAGGCAAGTTCCAATTAGTTCATTTGAAAATAAACTTGTCTAACGTTCTGTTCGCCCCGCAGTCGGTTGAGCGAGTTAAACATGGGATTCCCTCTGGGACACATATGTTCCCTCTCGCATGGCGTCACCACAGTTCTCTCTCTCTATAAATGTGATCTCTTCGCTCCCCACATGTGCTGCAGCTGAGGTACCGGATATTTAACTCCTTCCTGGCAGTTTGTAGGATTTTGTTACTCTACGTGTTCAAGTCGGTAAAATGTAGTCATTGTTTCACACCATTGTTGCCTAAACTGAGGTTCCCCTTTCCCTCCAGAAGCCGACACACTCATTCACGGACAAGTGATTTGATTTCAATGGATCTTCTTTGCACAGATTCAGCAGCGACCCTAATGAACTTGCTTCAGATCTAGATTCTTAGGGCGTATTCACACGCGTATTTGCGTGCAAAAAAATTGTGCAAGCAATACACAGGGAATAGAAGTCGTTTCCATTTTTGCATGATTATTATTTTATGTGTACGTGAAAACAAAGCAGCGTGCTCTACTTTTATCCTCATAGAGGTCCATGGGGGTGCGCAAATGCGTGGGAAATATGCAAGGAGATGCATGAAAAGCAGCACACATCTGGAACTTAGTAGGCTAAATAGTCATTTTAAATCATGGCGTGTTTGTGTCCCATACGCAAAAAACATGCCTTGAGGGTGCAAAAAGTGTAGTAAAATACGCCAATATAAGCACAAACAAAGATCCATTTAGGGTTCATTCACACAAATGTGAAAATCCCACAAATCGTGGCTAACTGCCCTAAAAATTGCGTTAACGGACACTTTTTTCGCGCAGAAGACCCAAGCGTCAATCGTGCATTCACACGATCCGGAGCAGCGTTGCTTAAGAGACAAAGGAAAGCCCTGGGGGAACCCCCTTCTACGCGGGGCTTCCCTTCATCTCAGCAGGGCTGGAGGCATATCCCAACTGCAGGGGAGAAGAAGGAATCCCTCAGCAGCGCAATGTGGGGGTTCCTCTGCAGGGGAGAATAAAGGATTCCTCTGCTGCTGGGGATATCGTTATTCTCCCCTGCAGGGGAACCCCAGCATCGCGCTGCTGGGAATCCCCTTATTCATGCGAGAATCCCGATAGTGGAAACAAAACCATTGAAATCAATAGTTTTGTTTCGTCCCAATATGCGGCCGCATAATGGGACTAAAACACGTCCATCTGTTTTTTAAGTCCTATATCAGATGGAAACCCTAAACTGACCCCTACGGTCTTATTCACACAAGCATATGTGCTTTTACGGTCACCTGTACATGTCGTAAAATCACGTGAATTTTAAAAAAAGCTGCAATCGAGTCACGGCTCAAGATTAGCGTTTTCTCGCCCATTCACACAGCCGGGTGCGAAGTATTAGCGAAAAAATGCGCCACAGCCCGGAAATCCCCCGGTCGGCATAAATCCTCAGAATGACTTCTAATGCGTTGGTTGCAGCTAAACTCCCTCCCCCTTGGCCGCAACGGACTGTCCGCAGCATGTGGACAAGATTTTTGCAAATCTTGTCCACTTTGATGGTTAGTCTCAGGCTTAAACGGGTTGTCCCGCGGCAGCAAGTGGGTCTATACACTTCTGTATGGCCATAATAATGCACTTTGTAATGTACATTGTGCATTAATTATGAGCCATACAGAAGTTATAAAAAGTTTTATACTTACCTGCTCCGTTGCTGGCGTCCTCGTCTCCATGGTGCCGACTAATTTTCGCCCTCCGATGGCCAAATTAGCCGCGCTTGCGCAGTCCGGGTCTTCTCCTCTTCTCTATGGGGCTCCGTGTAGCTCCGTGTAGCTCCGCCCCGTCACGTGCCGATTCCAGCCAATCAGGAGGCTGGAATCGGCAATGGACCGCACAGAAGCCCTGCGGTCCATGGAGACAGAGGATCCCGGCGGCCATCTTCAGCAGGTGAGTATGAAGACGCCGGACCGCCGGGATTCAGGTAAGCGCTGTGGGGGTTGTTTTTTTAACCCCTGCATCGGGGTTGTCTCGCGCCGAATGGGGGGGGGGGGGGTTTAAAAAAAAAAAAAAACCCGTTTCGGCGCGGGACAACCCCTTTAAGATTGCCAGCGGAATTTCCATGCAGACTTTTTATGTAGTAATACATAAAAACAACTAAGTTTGGTATTTCCAAACCCACAGAACAAAAGATAAAATGTCTTTTTAACTGCATTGTGAACATCGTAAAAGCTAAATTCTCACCTGAAAAATTGCATTTTTTCCCATGTCTCCCAACTAGAGATGAGCGAACGTACTCGTCCGAGCTTGATATTCGTGCGAATATTAGGGTGTTCGGGATGCTCGTTACTCGTAACAAGTACCACGCGATGTTCTGGTTACTTTCAGTTTCCTCTCTGAGACGTTAGCGCGCTTTTCTGGCCAATTGAAAGACAGGGAAGGCATTACAACTTCCCCCTGTGACGTTCAAGCCCTATACCACCCCCCTGCTGTGAGTGGCTGGGGCGATCAGATGTCACCCGAGTATAAAAGTCGGCCCCTCCCGCGGCTCGGCTCAGATGCCGTGTGAGTTAGCTGAGGGACAGTGCTGCTGGTGCCTGAGCTGCTGTAGGGAGAGTGTTAGTAGTGAGTGTAGGCTTCAAGAACCCCAACGGTCCTTCTTAGGGCCACATCTACCTGTGTGCAGGCTGCTGCTAGCAGTGGTTTTTTGTTTTTTTTCTCAAAATCGGCAGTGCAGAGCATTGCACCCGGCATTAGGGACAGAAGTGGTGCTTAGGCAGGGAGAGTGTTAGGAGTGAGTGTAGCCTTCAAGAACCTCAACGGTCCTTTCTAGGGCCAAATTTAACCGTGTGCAGTACTGTGCTGGCTGCTGTTAGCAGTGTTGCATTTTTTTTTCTAAAAATCGTCTGTGCAGAGCATTGCACCCTCCATTGATACTACAGGGACAGAATTGTGTAGGCAGGGCCACAACACAGTTATTGTTCATTGAATATACGCAGTGGGGCCCTCCCTTTGCAAAAAAGCAGGGAAAAAATTATATTTGGCCTGCCTGTGTCAGTCCTAAGGTCTCCGTGTACGTGTGTGCTGCGTGGAGAACGTACAAAAATCAAACGCAACCAGCTACGGTTTACTGCAGGCTTGCGCCATTGTCTTTCCTGACTGGCAAATACCTGCTCTGCCAGAGTTAATAACTCTGCTACACTAAAGTTGTGTGACACTTTTTCAGGGCCACACCACAGTTATAAAAGTTATTGTTCATTGAATATACGCAGTAGGGACCTCCCTTTGCAAAAAAGCGAAAAAATTATATTTGGCCTGCCTGTGTCAGTCCTAAGGTCTCCGTGTACGTGTGTGCTGCGTGGAGAACGTACAAAAATCAAACGCAACCAGCTACGGTTTACTGCAGGCTTGCGCCATTGTCTTTCCTGACTGGCAAATACCTGCTCTGCCAGAGTTAATAACTCTGCTACACTAAAGTTGTGTGACACTTTTTCAGGGCCACACCACAGTTATAAAAGTTATTGTTCATTGAATATACGCAGTAGGGACCTCCCTTTGCAAAAAAGCGAAAAAATTATATTTGGCCTGCCTGTGTCAGTCCTAAGGTCTCCGTGTACGTGTGTGCTGCGTGGAGAACGTACAAAAATCAAACGCAACCAGCTACGGTTTACTGCAGGCTTGCGCCATTGTCTTTCCTGACTGGCAAATACCTGCTCTGCCAGAGTTAATAACTCTGCTACACTAAAGTTGTGTGACACTTTTTCAGGGCCACACCACAGTTATAAAAGTTATTGTTCATTGAATATACGCAGTAGGGACCTCCCTTTGCAAAAAAGCGAAAAAATTATATTTGGCCTGCAGGCTTGCGCCAATTTATTTCCTGCCTGGGAAATCAAATCACTGGTAATACAGCATGCTGAGGGGTAGGGGTAGGCCTAGAGGACGTGGACGCGGCCGAGGACGCGGAGGGCCAAGTGAGGGTGTGGGCACAGGCCGAGCTCCTGATCCAGGTGTGTCGCAGCCGACTGCTGCGCGATTAGGAGAGAGGCACGTTTCTGGCGTCCCCACATTCATCGCCCAATTAATGGGTCCACGCGGGAGACCTTTATTAGAAAATGAGCAGTGTGAGCAGGTCCTGTCCTGGATGGCAGAAAGTGCTTCGAGCAAGCTATCATCCACCCACAGTTCTGCGCCGTCCAGTGCTGCAAATCCGAATCCTCTGTCTGCTGCTCCTCCTTCCTCCCAGCCTCCTCACTCCACTACAATGACACATGCTCAGGAGCGGGAACACTCCCAGGAACTTTTCTCGGGCCCCTGCTCAGATTGGGCAGCAGTGGTTCCTCTACCACCAGAGGAGTTTATCGTCACTGATGCCCAACCATTGGAAAGTTCCCGGGGTCCGGGGGATGAGGCTGGGGACTTCCGGCAACTGTCTCAAGACCTTTCAGTTGGTGAGGAGGACGATGACGATGAGACACAGTTGTCTTGCAGTGAGGTAGTAGTAAGGGCAGTAAGTCCGAGGGAGCAGCGCACAGAGGATTCGGAGGAAGAGCAGCAGGACGATGAGGTGACTGACCCCACCTGGTGTGCAACGCCTACACAGGACAGGTCTTCAGAGGGGGAGGCACGGGCAGCAGCAGGGCAGGTTGCAAGAGGCAGTGCAGTGGCCAGGGGTAGAGGCAGGGCCAGACCGAATAATCCACCAAGTGTTTCCCAAAGCGCCCCCTCGCGCCATGCCACCCTGCAGAGGCCGAGGTGCTCTAAGGTCTGGCAGTTTTTCACAGAGACGCCTGACGACCGACGAACAGTGGTGTGCAACCTTTGTCGCGCCAAGATCAGCCGGGGAGCCACCACCAACAGCCTCACCACCACCAGCATGCGCAGACATATGATGGCCAAGCACCCCACAAGGTGGGACGAAGGCCGTTCACCGCCTCCGGTTTGCACCGCTGCCTCTCCCCCTGTGCCCCAACCTGCCACTGAGATACAACACCCCTCTCAGGACACAGGCACGACCGTCTCATGGCCTGCACCCACACCCTCACCTCCGCTGTCCTCGGCCCAATCCAGCAATGTCTCGCACCGCACCGTCCAGCCGTCGCTAGCGCAACTGTTGGAGCGCAAGCGCAAGTACGCCGCCACGCACCCGCACGCTCAATCGTTAACCGTCCACATAGCCAAATTTATCAGCCTTGAGATGCTGCCGTATAGGGTTGTGGAAACGGAGTCCTTCAAAGCTATGATGGCGGCGGCGGCCCCGCGCTACTCAGTTCCCAGTCGCTACTATTTTTTCCGATGTGCCGTCCCAGCCCTGCACGACCACGTCTCCCGCAACATTGTACGCGCCCTCACCAATGCGGTTAGTGGCAAGGTCCACTTATCTACGGACACGTGGACAAACACAGGCGGGCAGGGCCACTACATCTCCCTGACGGCACATTGGGTGAATTTAGTGGAGGCTGGGACAGAGTCAGAGCCTGGGACCGCTCACGTCCTACCCACCCCCAGAATTGCGGGCCCCAGCTCGGTGGTGGTATGTTCGGCGGTGTAGGCTTCTTCCACTAAAGCACCCTCCTCCTCCTCCTCAACCTCTGTCTCGCAATCTAGATGTGTCAGCAGCAGCAGGACGTCGCCAGCAGTCGGTGTCGCGTGGCGTGGCAGCACAGCGGTGGGCAAGCGTCAGCAGGCCATGCTGAAACTACTCAGCTTAGGAGATAGGAGGCACACGGCCCACGAACTGCTGCAGGGTCTGACAGAGCAGACCGACTGTTGGCTTGCGCCGCTGAGCCTCCAACCGGGCATGGTCGTGTGTGACAACGGCCGTAACCTGGTGGCGGCTCTGCAGCTCGGCAGCCTCACGCACGTGCCATGCCTGGCCCACGTCTTTAATTTGGTGGTTCAGCGCTTTCTGAAAAGCTACCCACGCTTGTCAGACCTGCTCGTAAAGGTGCGCCGGCTCTGCGCACATTTCCGCAAGTCCCACACGGACGCTGCCACCCTGCGCACCCTGCAACATCGGTTTAATCTGCCAGTGCACCGACTGCTGTGCGACGTGCCCACACGGTGGAACTCTACGCTCCACATGTTGGCTAGGCTCTATGAGCAGCGTAGAGCTATAGTGGAATACCAACTCCAACATGGGCGGCGCAGTGGGAGTCAGCCTCCTCAATTCTTTTCAGAAGAGTGGGCCTGGTTGGCAGACATCTGCCAGGTCCTTCGAAACTTTGAGCAGTCTACCCAGGTGGTGAGCGGCGATGCTGCAATCATTAGCGTCACCATTCCTCTGCTATGCATCTTGAGAACTTCCCTGCAAACCATAAAGGCAGCCGCTTTGCGCTCGGAAACCGAGCCGGGGGAAGACAGTATGTCGCTGGATAGTCAGAGCACCCTCCTGTCTATATCTCAGCGCGTTCAGGAGGAGGAGGAGGAGCATGAGGAGGATGAGGAGGAGGGGGAAGAGACAGCTTGGCCCACTGCTGACGGTACCCATGCTGCTTGCCTGTCATCATTTCAGCGTGTATGGCCTGAGGAGGAGGAGGAGGAGGATCCTGAAAGTGATCCTCCTAGTGAAGACAGCCATGTGTTGCGTACAGGTACCCTGGCACACATGGCTGACTTCATGTTAGGATGCCTTTCTCGTGACCCTCGTATTCAACGCATTCTGGCCACTACGGATTACTGGGTGTACACACTGCTCGACCCACGCTATAAGGAGAACCTTCCCACTCTCATTCCCGAAGAGGAAAGGGGTTCGAGAGTGTTGCTATACCACAGGACCCTGGCGGACAAGCTGATGGTAAAATTCCCATCCGACAGCGGTAGTGGCAGAAGGCGCAGTTCCGAGGGCCAGGTAGCAGGGGAGGTGCGTAGATCGAGCAGCATGTACAGCCCAGGCAGTGCAACAGTCTTTAAGGGCCTGGCCAGCTTTATGGCTCCCCAGCAAGACTGTGTCACCGCTCCCCAGTCACAGCTGAGTCGGCGGGAGCACTGTAAAAGGATGGTGAGGGAGTACGTAGCCGATCGCACGACCATCCTCGGTGACGCCTCTGCCCCCTACAACTACTGGGTGTCGAAGCTGGACACGTGGCCTGAACTAGCGCTGTATGCCCTGGAGGTGCTTGCTTGTCCTGCGGCTAGCGTCTTGTCGGAGAGGGTGTTTAGTGCGGCTGGGGGAATCATCACAGATAAGCGTACCCGCCTGTCAACCGACAGTGCCGACAGGCTTACACTCATCAAGATGAACAAAGCCTGGATTTCCCCAGACTTCTCTTCTCCACCAGCGGACAGCAGCGATACGTAAGCAATACGTAGGCTGCACCCGCGGATGGAAGCTACGTTCTCTCTCACCATCCAAAACGGGGACATTTCTGCTTCATCAATCTGTGTCTAATATTCCTCCTCCTCCGGCTCCTCCTCCTGAAACCTCACGTAATCACGCTGAACGGGCAATTTTTCTTAGGGCCACAAGGCTCACTCATCTAATTTTTCGAAACAATTTTTATATGTTTCAATACTCTTAAAAGCGTTGAAACTTTAACTTGAACCAATTTTTCGTTAAACTGGGCTGCCTCCAGGCCTAGTTACCACTTAAGCCACATTAACCAAAGCGATTAATGGGTTTCACCTGCCATCTTGGTTGGGCATGGCCAATTTTTACTGAGGTACATTAGTACTGTTGGTACACCAATTTTTTGGGGCCCTCACCTACAGTGTAATCATAGCAATTTGTATGTTCTTCGCCTGCACTCATGGTACAGAAGTGTGTGTGGGGTTGGCCTACACTTTAGCTACATAAATGTAACTTGGGCCTTGGCTATACTGCAGCTACTGAAATGGAACTAAGACTGCGCTCCCACTATACTGCTGCTTCGGAATTGTTACTGGGGCCTGTCTTGAGTGCTACTATTGCTGACATGGAACGAAGACTGCGCTCCCGCTATACTGCTGCTTCGGAATTGTTACTGGGGCCTGTCTTGAGTGCTACTATTGCTGACATGGAACGAAGACTGCGCTCCCGCTATACTGCTGCTAGTGATATGTTAGTGGGGCCTGTCCTAATGCTACGGCTGAAATGTTACGAATTATGGGCTCTGCCTATACCGCTGCTAATGGTATGTCTCTGGGGTGTGGAAACAGAGGCTTCCCAAAGACATGATGGCGGCGAGGCCATTTCCCACCAACGCGGTTACTGTTAAGGTGCATATAACCACGGACACGTGGAGAGGACACGTAGTGCCTCAAAAACATCCCCCTCCTCCTCCAACAGGGAAAACATTCTTGGCAAATGCCTTTGCATTGGTTCGTCTGGTGGCAGTCCAAGAATTTCACCTTTACCGACACTACAAGAGAGCCCCCACACCATCCCCCCGCCACGGCCCACTTAATCCTGGCCACATTCCGAAAACCAACAAAATACAACCGTGCTACTAGGTCCGCAGTCACCACCACATTACCACCAACGCGGTTACTGTTAAGGTGCATATTACCAGTCTGACTGGGGCATGCAGACACCTTGACAGAATGAATAGTGTGTGGCACATAGGTTCCCCATTGCTATGCCCACGTGTGAGGCTCCTGATGGCGGTGGCACAGGATTCTATTTCTCATTGCTTCTGTACAGCATTGTGGGCTATCGCCCCGCCCCTTTTAAAGAGGGTCGCTGCCTAGCCGTGCCAACCTCTGCAGTGTGTGCCTGTGGTTCCTCGTCATGGCAGACGCACTTCTAAATAGACATGAGTGTGGTGTGGCATGAGGGCAGCTGAAGGCTGCGCAGGGACACTTTGGTGTGCGCTGTGGGGGGGAGGGGGGGGCGGTTGGTCAGCATGTAACCCAGGAGAAGTGTCAGTGGAGTGTCATCCAGGCAGTGATTGTGCTTTGTTGTAGCTAGTGTGGTGCTTAGCAAAGGTATGCCATGCTAATGAGGGCTTTTCAGAAGTAAAAGTTTTTGGGAGGGGGGGGGGGGGGGCCCACTCTTGCCGGTATTGTGGCTTAATAGTGGGACCTGTGAACTTGAGATGCAGCCCAACACGTAGCCCCTCGCCTGCCCTATCCGTTGCTGTGTCGTTCCCATCACTTTGTTGAATTGCCCAGATTTTCACACATGAAAACCTTAGCGAGCATCGGCGAAATACAAAAATGCTCTGGTCGCCCATTGACTTCAATGGGGTTCGTTATTCGAAACGAACCCTCAAGCATCGCGAAAAGTTCGTTCCGAGTAACGAGCACCCAAGCATTTTGGTGCTCGCTCATCTCTACTCCCAACTTAAGAAATTTTTAAAAAGTTTTCCAGTATATGATATGGTTACCAGCACATTATAAGGATGCACTAAATGGTATAGTTGAAAAATACAATTCATCCCACATAAAAACAAGCCTTCGTGTAGCTATGTTGTTGGAAAAATAAATGATTTATTATTTAAATTGGGGAGGAAAACAGGAAAAAGAGAAAACGAAAAAAGGCTACAGCGGGAAGGGGTTAAAGGTCCTAGAAGCCATACTAATGAACCATATAGATTCTGAGACCTTATAAAAATTCCTGTGATCTTATGATTGTTGGTAGAGGCTTTTATCAGACATGCTGAGTGGCTCCACAGACTTTTGCACCCTCCATCCACTTCTTTGATTGCGCATTGCCTTCCTTGCCTTTTAAACTGCTTAGCATTGCAAATGATCCAAATCTACATAGTAGATGCAGTTGTTAATCGTGTACAACATAGAAAAAAACTGTGGAAGACATATTAATGCATAAATTAAATATTGCAAATGAATAACAGACCCTTACAGTTTGCAGCTGAAATGAGCCCTTGATATTCTGAGTGTTTAATATCTCATTATTACTGTTCTTGTTTAAGGCTCTTTTACACTGCCGTAGGTGCTCTCATGTGCGCCAGCCGGCACATATATACCGAGGCTGCAATGCTGTTGGGCGGGAAGAGACAGCTTAGCCCTCTAGGCCAGTGATGGTGAACCTTTTAGAGACCGAGTGCCCAAACTGCAACCCAAAACCCACTTATTTACCGCAAAGTGCCAACACGTCAGGGGGCGGGGTTTATCACGACGTATGATTTTACCCCTGTCGTTCTAAAAAGGACAGGACCACTTCAAAATAGACAGGGTGTGGATTTTAACTGCTTTTTAGATGCGGAAATACTGTAGAAAATTCTACAGCATTTCTGCATCCAAAAAGCAGTCAAAATCTGCACCCCGTCTTTTTTGAAACAGCCCTGCCCATTTCTGCCACATGTAAACATACCCTAGCGATAATAGCGACCCCCCCAGCAATAATAGTGACATCCCACAGCGGACCCCAGTATAATAGTGACTCCCCCCCAGCAGTAATATTAGTGACACCGCCCAGAGCAGGCCCCCAGCAGTAATATTAGTGACACCCCCCAGAGTGGCCCCCCAGCAGTAATAATAGTGACACCCCCCAGTGGCCACGCAGCAGTAATAATAGTGACACCCCCCTAGCGCCCCCCCAGCAGTAATAATAATAACAGCCCCTAGCAGTAATAATAGTGATACCCTCAGCGGCCACCTAGCAGTAATAATTATGACATCCCCCAGCGTCCCCCCAGCAGTAATAATGCCCCCCCAGCGGTTCCCCCAGCAGTCATAATGCCCCCTTTCCCCCCAGCGGTTCCCCCAGCAGTCATAATGCCCCTCCCAGCGTTCCCCCAGCAGTCATAATGCCCCTCCCAGCGTACCCCCAGCAGTGATAATGCCCCCCCAGCAGTCCCCCCAACAATAATAATGCCCGCCCAGCGGTCCCCCAACAGTAATAATGACCCCCAGCGGTCCCCCAACAGTAATAATGACCCCCTTAGCGGTCCTAATGCCCCCCCAGCCCCACATACTTACCCCTCCTCCTCTTGGAAGCGCCACTCCTCTTCTGCCTGATTGCTGATGCACACTGATGTCAGTGTGCTGTCGGATGCCTCCTCCCCTTGCTCTCGCGAAACCAAGTAGGAGACGTCGGGAGACGGGGAGGAGGATCACAGCTGCACACTGATGTCACAGTGTGCACCGCGATCAGCGCAGATAGCAGCGCTGAGTGAATGCCTGCAGGGGAGCCACGGCCCCTGCAGGAATTCACTAATGGGGTGAGTGGCCGATGGTGAAGCGTGCCAGCAGGGAGGGCTCTGCGTGCCGCCTCCGGCACGCGTGCCATAGGTTCGCCACCACTGCTCTAGGCTGTTTTCCCCTTCACTCCCTCTCGCCGTCTCACTTCCTCTCTCCTCCCCTCCGGCTGTTTGCAATAGGAGGGGCCGGGGAGGAGCGGAGCTAAGCTCCCGGCCCTTGTCCGCAGCCAGTAATTGGAGGGGGTGGAGCTTAGAGCCACCTCCACCCCGCCCCCTTCCATTGCAAACAGCCGGAGGGGAGGAGGGAAGGGGGAGGGAGTGTAGAGTAACGCTGATAAACTCCCTCCCACCTCCCTTCTCCAGTCACTGTCATTAGCTCCCATAGAAGTCTATGCAGCAGCCAGAAGTATCTTTGCTGCGCAGCGCTATATTGGCCACTTTTACGTCACGGGAATACGCCAGTGTGATCTGATGCATTGAAATCCAATGCATCAGATGGTAGCATATATCGTCCTACTGTGAAAACGGTGATTGATATACGCTCGTGTGAATAAGCCCTTAATGTGTGATGCAGATTTCAGTATTTACTATTGTAACCCAACTTTCATTCTAACACTAAACAACTACACTATTTTATCATATTGCCGAGGCAGGGGCGTACCTAAAGGCTCAGGGTCACGGTTGCAAAACTTCAGCTCGGGCCCCCCCAGGCCCTTTTCCCCCTCACCCCGTAGCTATGCCTGAGGGCCAATGTCCACGTGCGGATTTTATAAATAAAATCCGCACGTAGACCCGCACGGGAGATCCGTGCAACTTGTTGCCCAAAGGGATGCATTGGCATCGCTAGGGCAGCTAAAAGCATGCAAATGGGATTCCTTTCCAGAGTGCGGGTCACACACACATTAAGAAATCGCAGCATGCGCCATTTTCCTGCGGATTTGCCGCGTGGACAGCTCCCGCAGCTTCCATTAAAGCCTATGGAAGCCGTTCGTATCGGCGGCATAGCCGCAGCTGTTTTTGTGCTGCGCCGCAGATACGTGGGAGAACAGGAGATTTTTAAAAATATTGGTGCGCATACACGCGGCACGCTGCCGGTGTGCCGAGCACGTCCGCCGACCGGAAGAAAGAAGATCAGGCCTTCACAGAGGGGAGCCCCGCAGCGTCCGGAGAGGTGAGTATAATGTATTTTCCCTCTCCATGTCTGCGTGCATGCACGGATTTCACTGCGGGATTCAGCACCATGGGTGCAAGTGGGCATGAGGCCTAGTAGAGATAGATGGATAAATACATAGATATGAGAGAGATTCAGAGACAGACAGACAGACAGACAGATATTAGATAGATAGATAGACATATTAGATAGATAGATAGATAGATAGATAGATAGATAGATAGATAGATAGATAGATAGATAGATAGATAGATAGATAGATAGATATTAGATAGATAGATATTAGATAGATAGATTGATAGATATTAGATAGATAGATAGATAGATATTAGATAGATAGATAGATAGATATTAGATAGATAGATAGATATTAGATAGATGGATAGATATTAGATAGATGGATAGATGGATAGATATTAGATAAATGGATAGATAGATATTAGATAGATGGATAGATAGATATTAGATAGATGGATAGATAGATAAATAGATATGAGAGAGATAGATAGATATTAGATAGATGGATAGATAGATAAATAGATATGAGAGAGATAGATAGATATTAGATAGATGGATAGATAGATAAATAGATATGAGAGAGATAGATAGATATTAGATAGATGGATAGATAGATAAATAGATATGAGAGAGATAGATAGATATTAGATAGATAGATATATAAATAGATATGAGATAGATATTAGATAGATAGATAGATAGATAGATATGAGATAGATAGATGTGAGATAGATAGATGTGAGATAGATAGATAGATAGATAGATAGATAGATAGATAGATAGATAGATAGATAGATAGATGTGAGATAGATAGATATGAGATAGATAGATAGGAGAGAAAGAGATAGATAGATAGATATGAGACAAGCAAGACAGATAGACAGACACATAGAAAGACATACAGACAGGCAGACAAGCAGATACATACCCTGGTGCCAGGACTACTCTGCTGAGGAGAGCAGCTGTACACAATGTCAGCAGGAGGAAGAAGCAGGAAGATGACCTCATCCCTGCTCCACTCGATGCCTTGCTGTGCAGTGCCCGTGTGCGGTGAGTCTGCTTCTGTGTCCTCTCTGCTCTTTACCCTACCCCCTCCTCTTCCCCTGTCTTCTCTCCAAGGCCTCCCCCCCCCCCCCTTCTCCTACTCTACTCTCTGGCTCTTGCTGTCGGCCGGCTGGACCGCACTAACTTAGCAAGCGGCCGCCGACAGCGGGAAGTGAAAGTAGAGCTGTATATGCTGGAGGGGGGCCTCTGGCACCGTTGCGACCCCGGCACCCCCTGCCGGTACGCCTATGTGCAGAGGCAAGACATATGTCCTGTCCCATGCATTTACAGAGTCCTCTACGAAACAGCGAGGGCAAAATTGTTGCTTAGCCCCTTAGTGACCAAGCCTGTTTGCGACTTAATGACCAGGCCAAATTTGAAAATCTGACATGTGTCACTTTAACATAGAATAACTCCGTAAAGGTTTTGCATATCCAAGTGATCCTGACATTGTTTTTTCGCCACATGTTGTACTGCATTTACGTGGGGAAAATAGTCCGATATAATTTGTG
The DNA here is from genome assembly GCF_035609145.1 of Eleutherodactylus coqui. Classification (NCBI taxonomy): domain Eukaryota; kingdom Metazoa; phylum Chordata; class Amphibia; order Anura; family Eleutherodactylidae; genus Eleutherodactylus; species Eleutherodactylus coqui. Next base: position 60,174,333 of record NC_089840.1, on the reverse strand, counting down.
CATATATATTAAAAGCGACGAAATTATCATTTTTTTACACCTTCAATTGCAATATCACAAATATGTGCAAACATACTGTACAAATTTTTGATAAGATATATATTTCCATCAGTTTCCTTTATTCTGGATTCATATTTGAAAAACTTTCATATTTTTTAAACATTGAGGAGATTAGATTTAGGAGTACAAATTTAATATTGATTATCAACATTTTGAGGAACACTTTGTTTTCCTGCACCAAGCCAAGATTGCAAAGCCTAAGGCCTCATGTCCACGGGGAAAATCAGGCCCGCCGCGGATTCTTCTTGTAGAATCCATAGCAGGTCCCTCCTGCCCCGCGGACATGAGGCCTAAAAATCAGAATAAACTCACCTGCTCTGGACGATGCCGATCTTCCTTCCTTCGCGGCCGGATCTTCTTTCTTCGGCTCGGCGGATGTGCTCGGCACGCCGGCAGCATGCCGCGCGTACGCCGGGCACATCCGCCGGGCCGAAGAAAGAAGATCCAATCATACATTCCTATGATGCTTGGCGCTCGGCTCAGGTGACTCACAGTCAGGTCGGTACGCACTTCTGTGATATGGACAAAATACGGCAATGTGTTACCTGCATTAGGCAGAAACCACACTGTCTAGCTGGCTGCATGCGGCCCAACAGCAGCCAATGGCCATGTCACTACTGACAAAATACTACTGGCCACTGTGGATGGCTGTGAGACGAGTTGTAATTTCCATTGATACCATTTTAGGGTACATTTGACTTTTTGATCACTTTTCATTGTGTTTCTTGGTATGCAAATGATCCAAAAACAGTAATTTTGGCATTGTATTTTTTTTCTTTTTACAGAATGCATTATCGCAGTATAAATAATATGTCAACTTTATTCATTGGGTTAATACGATTATGGTTATACCAAATTTACATGTTTTTTCTGGGCGGGGTTGTTTGCTTTTTACTACTTTTGAACAATAAAAACTCTTTTCTAAAAACAAAACCGCATTCAACGACCCGTAACATTTATATTTTTTCTGCGAACTAAGCTGTTAGTTCTTGTTTATTGCAGGGCAAATTGTGGTTTTCATTGGTACCATTTTAGGCTATATGCGGCTTTTTGATAACTTTTTATTGCATTTTTTGGGAGGCGGATGAGTAGCAACTCTGGCATTTTTTTTTCTTGGTTACACCACTCACCGTGTAGTATAATGGGCATATTCTTATAGTGCAGGTCTTTATGAATGCGGCCATGCCAAATATGTTCATTTTGTTTTTCATAAAACAGGGAGTTTTGTAGGATATAATTATTTTTTTTTAAACTTTATTTACCTTTTTTTCTTGTCCCTTGAGCAGACTTGAAAATGTGATCCTTCGACTGCTAGTTTACTATTAGAGATGAGCGAGCATACTTGCTAACGGCAATTACTCGATCGAGCATTGCCCTTAGCGAGTACCTGCCCGCTCGGAAGAAAAGATTCGGCTGCCGGCGGCGGGCGGGGAGCAGCCAGGGAGAGCGGTGAGGAACAGAGGGGAGATCTCTCTCTCCCTCTCTCCCCCCGCTACCCCCTGCTCACTGCCGCAACTCACCTGTCACCCGCGCCGGCAGCCGAATCTTTTCTTCTGAGCGGGCAGGTACTCACTAAGGACAATGCTTGCTCGAGTAATTGTCCTTAGCGAGTATGCTCGCTCATCTCTATTTACTATACTGCATTACTTATGCATGAGTCCCAACAATCCCAGATTTGGCGGGACAGTCCCAGATCCAGTCACTATTACTGTAAGAGGTTCACTGAAGGGCATTATTACGGGATACAGAGGGTATGGCGTAGTGTAAAAATGGGCATGGCCTGTCCTTCCCAACATGACTATATACACAGTATGTGTGAGATTCATGAAATTTAATATAAATTAAAAAAGGAACCTTTTGCTCATCTTTCATTTTTCACATAGAGATCGGAAAATGAAAGCAGTTTATTGCGTCTACTTTTGTATTGCGCCACATAGCGCCCACATTAGTAAAGTGAATTTTTCTGCGGTTCCTCTTCATTATTATTATGTGTCATGACACATTATCTTCATCTCCCATGCATTTAAGTGACATTTTCCTATAACCATATAAAATGTCCTGCTCACGGGGCTTCCAGTGTGTGAGCACCTAATAGAATGAGAATGGTTTCTGTTAACCATGTTCATTGCCTCAAGGCACCGGCCCTGATAATGACCTATATTCTCTATTTCACATGAATCTGAGGGTCCCATGACATGTCCTCCAAGGATGGGGCAGCAAAGGAAATCAACGAATTTGTATACACTGTGTGAGAGTAGTGGCCTAAAAATCCCTGTGCCCCCAATTACATAAGAATGTTACCTTGATCAAAGCAACGTGCCATAATGAGCATTTCCTGCTAAGAGGAAAAAGCTAGTAAATACAGTATTTTCTTTGTCCCACAGGTTTTCTCACACTGGCCATACATAAAAAATGCTGACTACTAGTTTGGTTCGGCCACTAATGTGTATATTCAATTATAGGTGAACTATATGTATGTACATGTAAGGAGCTTTGAGGAGGTGTAAGGGGGTGTAGCTATGATGTTGTTTCATGGTGTAAAATTTGGGTAATTGTGCCTTCAATATAGATCATGGATTTTGAGGGACTACAGCATAGAGCAGGGGGCGCTAGGTGTATCCTCTAATCCCTGGTCAGTTTCCCAGAGGGAAGATTGAGTGGGTTTCAATGTGAAAAGGAAGCAAATGTAGCAGCTCTGCTGTAGAACATGGGCTGGACCCAACGGTCCCAAGGTGCCCAACGGGCATGGAAGAAGAGGCAACAGCCCGGTGGTCCTCTGCATATCAGCTTGTGCCAGCCAGATCCTGGCAGTGAGCTACCAGTAGGTTAAGAGCCATACCGATTGGCTGAGAGGCTGAACCTACGGGCTCGTATCCACTGGAGATAGACTTTCCTGCGATGAGAGAGTGAGTGAAAACGTATGATTATGAAACTCCCTCTACTCCCTATGTAAACCCCATGTACTCCCTATGTTTTCAATTCGCGCGCAAAAAAAACTATGGTCCAAGCCAATTAGTGTAATTAGTTCCATATGTTCTTTTTCCTAAAAGTGCAGAGAAATAGAACATGCTGCATTATTTTTGCATGATGGGTTCTCTTCACTGCGTATTGCGCACAGATACACATGCAAATACAGTCATGTGAATCCGGCCTAAGCGTGAACATTACTGGGCTGAAAGTCTATTACTAAGAGCTCCTTCACACGGGAGTATTTACGCATATATTTGCGCTTGCAATATGCAGAGATTAGTACCCATTGATTTCCAAGGTATCATTCACATATCCTTTAGTTGCGCGTGAAAAAAAAATAGAACATGTTGTATTTTGTGTGCAATACACAAGGGAATGTGCAAAATACAGTGCAAAACTGCGAGGAAAAGAACACATCTAGATCTCATTGGGCTAAATAGTAGAGATGAGCGAGTATACTCGTTAAAGGCAATTGCTCAAGCATTGCCTTTAGCGAGTATCTCCCCGCTCGAGACGGAAGGTTCGGGTGTCGGCGTGGGAGAGCGGTGAGAAGCGGCAGTCAGCAGGAGGGAGCGGGGGGGAGAGAGGGAGAGAGAGATCTCCCCTCCGTTCCGCCCCGCTCTCCCCCGCAGCTCCCTGCCCGCTGCCGGCACCCGAGCCCTCCGTCTCGAGCGGGGAGATATTCGCTAAAGGCAATGCTCGCTCGAGCAATTGCCTTTAGCGAGTATACTCGCTCATCTCTACTAAATAGCCTTTAAATCAGGATCGGGAGATGTTGCATGTGTATATGAACAGACCATTAGTGCGCAAAAGAGTATAGAACAATGTGCAGAAGTGCCTAGTTAATTGCGCAAATACATTGCGCTAAAACGTGTGCATTTACGCATACGCACGTATGAAGGGGCCCTTGGGTTATATGTGTCACAGCCGCGGCAGAGGATCGTGGAGTCTCTCCCATTGCTTTCAATGGGGCTGGCGAAAAAAATGGGCGGTGTGATGTGAGATCATGCAGTCAAATAGAACATGCCGCAATTTGTTTCTTGCATAGCAGCGCATCGCAGGAAATCATTGCTCATGTGTATGACCCCACTCAAAAGAATGGGGTTCACATTTGTGCATCTCAAACGCACAAGTCTCGCGTGATTTTCACGCCCGTGTGAAGCCGTAGATTTAGTTTGGAGACGAGACAAGACACTACAAATACTCATTTGCCCACACGCTGCTGAAGTTCATCTAATATGTATGGTCCACTATGGACATCCCCATCACTGTTGAGTTGCCATGCAGGGGTCTTGAGAAAGCTGAATGACAACCCCTGAGGAAGCTGTTTATCAGTTAGATGTCTCATGAAATGTCATTTCATTCTCTGTGGATACAATGATTTGCTTGTATCCCTTCTTGTGAGTTCCAGGTACGTAAACGTTACAGGTGACATTAAAACTAAGTCCAAATGCTGATCCTCTAATAAACACGTCTCACTCTTATGGAAAGACTTATAAGCCTCCAATTGTTATATCCTCAATAAGAAACAGAGCAGCCTTTTATTACTGTTATCATATATGCAAACTACATTGGGAGCCAGAGGCAGGCAGGAAAGGGGGGAGGGGAACATACGTTGGCCAACAATGGTGTCATTGTACTATGGATGCCACGCTCAGAGATTGTCATTACAAGAGGCGGATTACTGGAGTAACAAGCATCAAAGCGGCATATTCATCTTCCTATGTGTCTCTGGCTCTCCGGACTCGTGACGTTGTGTAGAATCCTCCCGCATGTGGTTATGTACTCAGACATTCCTGATACGCCCACATTAGGATGTCTCTCCACTTCCCTTTGTGACTAAAGACAGTTTTCACCTAATGACTGTTGCACACTTTCTAACCTCTGCAGTTCCATCACTATGGATGGCAAGAATAGCGCAACATGAAATGCTATGTTTACCAGCAAAAGTTCAGTAACTACAACAGAACCCATTATAATTCAATGGAGTCTATTTAAAGGGGTTCTCCAGGGAAAATACTATTGATGACTTATGATCAGAATAGAACATCAATAATTGATCGGCTGGGTTCGCCACTCTGGACCCCAACCAATCAGCTGATTGTTCGCCTGAAGACTGTGTTGCAATTACACAGGGGTACGGAGCGAAAGCAGATGCTCTGACCCCTGTGTAGTGGCCGGTGCTTGTAACTGCAGGTCTAGCTGTCATTGATTTTAATGAGAGCTGGTTCTGCATTTACGATCACCGGCCACTACAGCTTTCGGGCTCATTCACACAAGTGTTGCGATTTTCAGTAGGCTGTGTCATGACCATAGCGCAACCGAAAATCGCGTTTGTGCACCCGTTCAGACAGCCGGGTTCCCGAGTGCGGATTGCCGTCGGGCAGGGTGAGACAGTTAAACTCTGCTAAACTGCCTCCCCCTTTCTGGCTTTCAGCAAGGGAAGGGGGCAGGACGGGGTGGTAGCTAGTGTGCTAAGCTCCCGCCCCCTCTCCACCTCTTGTCGGCTGGCAGCAATGGGAGGGGGCGGGAGCTTAGCAATTAAATGTATGTACTCCTTATAAATAGGGTATGTTCCTACACTGACATTGGCGGTACTAAGGCCTCATGCATACGGGCGGGTCAGATTACGCTGATTTTTTTTATCTGCGAGTGGAAACCATATTTGGTTTCCACTCGTGTGCATGAAGAATCACTTTTGCATAGCATGCTATGGGCTGTATTTGCTGCGGTATCCGGAGGCAGACGCCTGCTCTGGATTTCGCAATTTAAATCTGCCCGTGTGTATCGCCCTAAATGAACAGTGAGACTGTGTAGGGATACGCTCTCTATTGACAAGGAGTATGATAAGGCCCAGTCAGGTGATTTTTCAGGAAAAACATAATGCTGGCAGAATTTAGTTTGTGATCATCAATGGGTACAGCACAGATATGTAAATGATGACAATCTATACAGCACTGCTCAACATGTGTGTGCTATATAAATGTGTAAAATAACACCAACAGTACTTAAAGGGATTTTCCAACTTGTTTTCTTTTGCTTTCCTTTAATACCTTCCTGCCGCAAACTCCAAATTAGTAATATGCTTACCGTGTGGCACTGGAGTACTCTTTTGGCACTCTGGCAGTACAACAAATGCCCTGTGACATCACAGGGTCTTCTGGTCTGGGGATGTCCCATAAACTGATATTTTGGGTTTCTAACATAGAAGCACTGGCCTGTTTACGGGATGTCAATGTATCAGGGCTGTTTATTGGCTGCAGTGGTCATATGTGTAAACAAACACACAACTGCTGTAGTTGAAGTAAACAGTCTGCCCAGAGGACAGGAGTGAAGGTAGTGCAGAGATGAGTATTTTCTTATGTATATATTTCATGCCCACACTGCCACCAATGTATGCATTTATTGGAAAACCCCTTTAACCTGTATTGATCAAGCCTTTTTGCGCCTTAATGATGAGGCCAAATTTTGGAAATCTGACGTGTGTCCCTTTAACATAGAATAACTCCGTAAAGGTTTTGCATATCCAAGTGATTCTGACATCATTTTTTTGCCCCATATTGTACTTAATTTAGGTGGTAAAAGTAGACCAAAAGAATTTGTGTATGTGTATATATATATATATATATATATATATATATATATAACAATAAAGGCCAAAATTGGGAAAATTTGGAAAAAATTACATTTTTTTCACATATTCGACTGCAATATGCTAAATTTGTGCAAACATACTGTACAAATTTGGATAAAACTCACCTGGTGCTAGGCGGGAAGCCTATGGATAGGGAGAAAACCCGCCTGCACCAAAAGGCCTGGTTTGCCTGTATAAGGTTCTTGAGGTGATCTGGAGTCCGGTAAGCTGCAGGAAAAATGTATCCCCAGAAGGAAAAAATATTCCCAAATGGGGATGAGCAAATCTAAAAGTAGTTGTATCCGCGCTAATGCTGGTAGGTACCAAAAAGTAGTTCTCCAGAGGATTGAATAAAGTAGTGCCCCAGCACTTTTTATTAAAATTGCCCAAAAATGGCTTTTTCACAAAGGTAAAATAACCGGCACATACAAGCTTGAAAAAGGCGTATTAAGACGCCGAAACGTGTAGCATCCCTCTGTACAGATTGATATCTGTGACTTGTCTATTCGTTATCTGCGCATATGTATGTGCAGGTTATTTTACCTTTGTGAAAAAGCCATTTTGGGGCAATTTTAATAAAAAGTGCTGGAGCACTACTTTATTCAATCCTCTGGAGAACTACTTTTTGGTACCTACCGGCATTAGCGCGGATACAACTACTTTTGGATTTACAAATTTTTGATGAGATATATATTTCCATCTGTTTATTCTGGAAGCACAGTAGAAAACATTTTGTTTTCCTGCACCAAGCCAAGATTGCAAAGGTCCATAGGTGTCAGAATGATAGATACCCCCACAAATGACCCCATTTTAAAAAATGCACTCCTTAGTATAGTCACTGAGGGGTATCATGAGTATTTTGACCGCATAGTTTTTTTTTCAGGAGTTAATACAATTTAGAGGAGAAAAAATAAAATTTTATATTTTTGCAGATGTCCTACATCCTTTCAGTCTCTTCGGGGGAGTTTTCCAGTAGGATTTTTAATGTTAAGTGTGTTGAGAAGTCTCATTTTGGGGGTCGAGGCCTAGTTATATTTTTACTATAATTCGATGTTGTTTTGTTCAATAAAATGGCCCCTGTGGCCAATAAAATCCATTTCCTGGTGTAGTGCGTTTTATTATCCATACGGGTCTTGAGGGGTGTTAGGATGGATGGGTTGACCTGGGAGCGAGTTGACAATAGTCATATGGATTATAGGTTATGGCTGCAAAACGTTATGACAAAAACATCCCTGCATATATGAATTTTCAAGACATGCTTATTACCTAAATGACATTATAGTCTCATATATACATAACCACACCCAAACGATTCCCAGCTGGGAAAAAATAATCAATGTAATATCTGTATTTTACTTCAGCAGCAAAGTGACCTAAATACCATTATGATGACCAATGGCCTGTTACTGTGTACAATAGACCAGTAATTTCCATATGTTTTTGTAATAAAGTTCTCATAGTTAGAAGACCTTGCAAGAACGTATAAGCTGATTTGTCAATGACATAACGTCAACCAGCAGCAGGTTGATAATGATGTATTTAGATCAATTATTTCAGCCACTGTTGAGGGGTTATTGAGATATTGTTATTGAGTTTTGCAGCTTTCCTGCCCAACGATACCAGTGAAATCACTACGCATACACATCCTGCTTCCACGTATTTACGTAATCAGTTGTCTTTAGATTTGCATATGAGCATCTGGTGGTGAGAAGTTATTTATGGTACAACCTTTTGCTCCTCAGAGGGAAGTCATTTGCATGGAAAATATCTTTCTACATAACAAACATATGAATGCGTAAGAATGAAGATACAAGTCTGCCTATCATGGAATATCCATATGCCCGTACATGAACAAAGCAGGTGGCTCTAAAAAGGTGACTATTCAGAATATAGTTCCTCTTTTACACATGTCCATAGGATTGTTATGTCTGAGCTGGATGCAAAACACCTCGTGCGGATCAAATGCAATTTAATGTCTGAAAAGGACCAATATACAAATAATATTCTAACGCAGAGAACACAAAATATTTATAACTAAGAGGTGGGGGGAACAGGAAAACTGTCCCTAACCTACTAATGCAATGAGACCCTACCAAAAAGCAGAGCACTACCCTGATTAGGGCAACCCCACCTCAAAAAATCTGGGGCAATCCTGACTTTCCTAAATTGGATAAAGGGTTTCTATTAACTATGTATAACAAAATGTAGGTTGCAGATGCTAAACAAGCATGCAAGGAACAAGATGTAGTACCGAAACAGAAAGAGCAATAGACAGGTAACAGATATAATAACACTCCAAATATCCTCACCATCAAACAGACTTATCTGTCAGGACAGAAACCCCCCCAACTTGACTAGAAACTAGAGATGAGCGAACCTACTCGGCCACGCCCCTTTTTCGCCCGAGTGCCGCGATTTTCGAGTACTTTCGTACTCGAGTGGAAAGATTCGGGGGGGCGCCGTGGGTGAGTGGGAGGTTGCAGCGGGGAGTGGGGGGGGGGGAGAGGGAGAGAGGGCTCCCCCCTGTTTCCAGCTGCTACCCCCCGCTCCGCCATGCCTCCCCCCGAATCTTTTCACCCGAGTACTGAAGTACTCGAAAATCGCGGCGCTCGATCGAGTAATTACTCGAAACGAGTATATTCGCTCATCTCTACTAGAAACGCCTTTAGACGAGCAATATAACTGATATCCTCAATGAGGGGGTGACTGAATAAATGAGTTCAAATAGGTGCTGATTGGTTAGCTGGTGCACATGCTTCCCAGCTAACCAATCCATGCACACACCAGCAGAGAAGTGCTCAGATCTGTGTCCAATGCTGAAATAACACAGGGCATGTGCCAGTGTGTGGATCACATGGGCCGGGGCTAATGCCGTGCTGTCACCCCAGATGAAATTTGACACAGTTGTGGCAATTGTTAGTCCTACTTTATAGACCACCGGGCCTCCACCAAAACCACATGTAATGTGGGAATATGAGATTAGCCTAGCATAAGGTGATTACAGAATGGACAGATTTGTAAGTTAACGAAATTTGCAAGGATGTATTTTGTAGATTCCCTGTACCTTATAGCAAGTTTCAGATTGTTCTATAGTGATCCGAGTTTGGCTTAATAAAAAAACTGCTGCGGCTGGGTACTACGGTAATCCAAAACAGGCTTATTGGCGACTCTGAGTGGTTCCTAGTCCGATTGTTTTATGGGGCAGGTCTCATAATCAAAAATGGTAGCACACGCCATAGACTAAAAAGATGTAGTAGAATATCCAGGTGCCCCACTGTGTCATGGCACTGTCAGCAGTCATCCTCTGGGCACTCATGTGGGTCCGGCGTGATGTCATGATGTCAGTAGCGGATCACGATACGCCTGGCTGCACATGAGCATTGTAATTTGGCGCTGGATGCCGTGGGAGTTTCATCTCCTTTCTGTTGTATCACTGATAGGCTGGCTGAGCTGTCAATTGCTTCAGTCAGCCTATCAGTATACTTTTTAGGGTATTAATCTAGCACCTCTGTTCAGAGGATGCCAGTAACACTTCTGTATCCTGGTTCTTTATAGGTGTTCGGAGGGTTTTGAACTTGCTTATTGGTATTAAACTTTGTGCATATAACATTTTAGATTGAGGACTTCTAAATACGTTTTTCTGGTTTTCCCTTTGGTACTGCTAACTCTTTCACTTGGGACGAAGCCTACAAATAAAACCAGGGAAGGTAGGATGGGTGGCGGGTGACGTTTTGGCTGCCTTCACTTGGTCGTGCACACCTGCCACCCATTTACCTTCTGTCCCTCCTACTGGAGCATATGAATGGTATACTACCTTCCCTGGTTTTATTTGTAGGCTTAGTCCCAAGAGAGGTGCATTCAGAGAGGTAGTAACCCAACTTTCCCAGGTTGAGAATTACCACCTGCTATTAGCGTTAGGACTAGTGATGAGCGAGCATACTCGCTAAGGGCAATTGCTCGAGTGAGCATTGCCCTTAGCGAGTACCTGCCCGCTCGACAGAAAAGGTTCGGCTGCCGGCGGCGGGCAGGGAGCGGCAGGGGAGAGCGGGGAGGAACGGAGGGGAAATCTTTCTCTCCCTCTCTCTCCCCCCTCTCACTGCCGCAACTCACCTGTCACCCGCGCCGGCAGCCGAACCTTTTCTCTCGAGCGGGCAGGTACTCGCTAAGGGCAATGCTCGCTCATCTCTAGTTAGGACCCATCTGAGCTTGCTCACCCGGACGTTGGTAGATGGGCCAATGTAATTCGATCTAATTATATACCAAGAACCTTGCATTATTTAATGTGGTTAGAGTATTGATTATAGGTATGTATACCTCTCATAGTAAATTTATTTTGCATGCTGTTGCCATTTTTGTTTTTTTCTTTTTCTTGGGCTCAGACCATTGACTTGTTTTACGGTGACTCCATTGTCTTTCCCTTTGGTAGGGTTTTGTCTTTCTGACCCATGCTACAACCAGGGACCCCTAAGGAATCCAGTTAGGTCCCAGCGGTGGGGTTGCCCTTTTCATGGTGTGTGATCCACTGCCCTTCCTAGTTTAATTAGGAGAGTTAGGGTCTTATCATCTTTACTGTACTTATCTCTGTCGCTAATTATCTTCATACATCGTTACACATCATTCAGCCTGTCTTTATCCTTTGACTGGGGTTTACTTGCACCAACAGATCTGATCGGACATAACACACTGTCTTGGACCTTAAAAACTGTAGACGTGTAGAAATGGATAACACACACTTGGAGAAATCTACTCCTTGAGTGACCACTGGTTCCAGTTCTTCTCTTGCTTGACTTGATAAAGGACCACCAGTTCAACACATTGCCTACTTTATTATGTGTACATCTACATTCCTCCAAGTGCTTTTCATTGCTTTCCATTTCTACACTTATACAATCATATAATCCAAATCATTAAAGAACATGGGTGATTTCAAGAAAATAGAGGAAAGAGGACCCTCAGCCCCAGGACTTCAGTCTTCATAGCCAAAAACACACTGGTAGTCATCAACGGGTCACTCAAGGACATTGGCACCAAAAGCAATCAGCAACATATGGTCATTTTAATCCCACAGCGAAAAAACACAAATTAATATGTGTTAATGAGGAATCAGTTTACCCCATTATACACATTATAATAAAGTGAATTTTTCATGTAGCTTTGTATCTTTTGTTTGCCATTTCTTAAATATTTGATCTCAATCATAGTTCCCATTTTCCTTCCCCTATCTTTTCACACCTTCCATAGATAGGACTGGACAGAATGGACACAAAGCAGTGTAATGAGTTACTGATGAAAGGTGTTATTTCTCCAATGAGTCATTATCACTCACTTCAATATTAAGAGTGAACGGATGTATTTAGAAGGGCTGCATGATACATGTAATGTTTAGATTAACTGTTTCCAGAGAACAAGGAGATCTTCCCAGATCCTATATAGGACGAGCACACAATGCTGTCCTGATGGTTCTTTATGGAGAAACTACTGCAATCAGGGATTAGGGACAAGGAACAATAAATGTAATCAATGCACAGGATATTTCTTTGTGGAAGCTACAATAGTGAAGTAGCAGAATACGACAGGCAGGAAAAAGTTCAAGAATAGCCATAAAAAAGGATGATCACATAGTATTCGTATGTGTTTAGTACCCACATATGGCAAGGCGATGTGTTTTCTATAATCACCACTACAGTATGGTTTCTACACTGTAGCACCAATTGGCTGATAAATGTCTCTTGCAAGCAAATTGCAATCTCCAGCTCTGTAGATTATTTCTCCATGTCGACAGAGGCAGTGGTGTAAGTGTAATGGGGTGCTGCTATACCCTCCCAATGAGACTATAAACTTATTGAAAACTTGAGTTTCATTACTACTTTGCTGCTGCTGTCATAAAAAAAAGTAAGTATGTTACGGTTAAGTTTTCCTGTAAGAGAAATGGGAAGTGGGCCTACAGACATGTTGTAGTTAGTGAATGATAAGAAAGTTTGTGAACAGCTGTAAATCCTCTGCATTGCTCGCTGGCTAATGGGACTGCCAGAATGAGTTCCGCAGAACAACAGGGCGCCGAAAAGGCAGATACTCTGCAAGGAGGACGCTGATTAGAGTACAAGGTACGCTGGCTGGGAAAAAACGCAGATTAGCTGTGCCTCACACTGCCCACACTCATTGGGCTGATGCTGGCGAGAGTGAACTTTGTCTGTTTCTGTTTAGCTTTATTAACCCCATCAGTGGCAGGTTTATTATTACCATGTCATGCCTCACAGGGCAGGTTTTTTAAATGAGTCAACAATGCAATAAAAAGCACAGAAGATTGCAGATGACAGCTCAGTGCTCTGCATATTTCAGCACTAGTACTGTCCATGGAAATCTGTGGTTTAACTGCATGGTCAGTGCAGCAAGCCCTGGAGATTTTCCAGGCGTGCCACTAAGGCCTCCTTCACACGGGCGACAAAGTCGTGCGATTTTGTAGCGTTGCTACAAATCGCATTTATGGGAAGCCCATGCTTTCCCATGGGTTCCTTTACACATGCGATGATTTGTAGCATGCTACAAAACCACACAAAAACCTTGCGGGTCCGGTGATATGCCCGCGACTCGTGAGGTTTTGTAGCCCGTTTCCCTAAGGAGCCTTCCTCTCTGTTGCAACGCATCGCATGGAAAGGCGGTTTGCATGCGATACAACTTTGACAGCAAATGCTACTGTCAAAGCTATAATCTAAGCCCTAACTGCAAGGGGGGAAAAAAAACACACATACATCACCTGTCCCACACTGTCAGCCCGGCCGCAGCTTCTCCCCAGGTTCCGGCATTGATCATCTTCTTCTCTTCTGTCCGGAAATTCAAAAATCCCTGCCTACTGGTAGCCAATCATAGCAAGTGCTCAATGAATGGCAGTGATTGAACCAATCACAGCCATTCTTCAAGCACTGGCTGTAATTGGCTCAGCGGGAGCCAATCACAGCCAGTGCTTCCAGCAGCCGGGAATTTTTCAATCCCCAGCCAGAAGATGAAGAAGATCAGTGCCGGGACATGGGCAGAAGCTGCGGCCGGGCTGACGGTGCGGGAAAGATGATGTATACTTTTTTTTCCCCCTTTAGTTACAGCTTATTTTCGGGGTAGGGCTCTTATTTCAAGCCTCCCCCCCCTGAAAATCCTTGCATGTGATGCTACAAAATCGCGGTGATGCCACAAGACGACGCAGCGATATCGCACGGTGCAGCGATGCGATATCACTGCAATTTTCTCGCGGCGATGCTGTGTCGCCCATGTGAAGGAGGCCTAAAGGGGTTAAAGTACATGTGAGCAAGTAAGCGAACTTCAGTGATATATGTGGTTGCTGCCCATTACAAGTACTCTCCACATCTCCTACGTGGGGAACGCATGGGACTGAGCCTTTGGCATGGCTCACCCACTGCTTTACTGTAGCGGCCCTGTAGAATTACACAATCCTGCTTGCCCACTCTGCACCTTTCCCTGGACCTGCTGCCCATCCATGAACTGGCAATGCTACTAGGGTAGGATATATCAGTAACACATCAGCAGATAGAACAAGTCAATTCCTTTTCTTTTCAGATTCCGTGAGCAGCTGCTTCTGATGTTGCTGTGTTTTCTCTGACTGTTGGAAAGAATGCTGGAAAAAAAAATGGTAAGAGTGAGATAGCATTACTGCAATTGTCCTTACTCAGCATTTCCTCCGACGAGCAGAGAAGACACAGCAGCTTCAGAATCAGCCGCTCACTGTAAATACCTCCCATAGCATGCTATTGAAAATATTTTTTCCTCCACACAAGCAGAAATCAATTGCGATTTTCCACTTGCGGAGGAATAAAAAAAAAAATCACAGCATGTTCTATTTTTCCATGGATTTCGCACGGATTGCTTCCATTGAAGTCAATTGAAGCCGTTCTATCCATGGCCCTTCCGCAATGACATCGCAGAAAGGTCGCGGACTCCGAGTCATTGCTAGGCGATGATGTGGGAAAAGCAGAGGATTTAAAAAAAAAATCTGTACTGCGCAATCCGACAGCTCGCCATGCGAACCATCCGCAGTACAGAGAAGATAAAAGAAAGGCAGGTACGCATGGATGCCGAATAGGCACAATTGGATTCCACATGTGGAATCTGACCCACCGGTGTGCAGCTGGCCTAAGGCTCTGTTCACATCTCCACTATTTTTTCATTCTTTTGTCCCACTATGAAACAGAAGATAAAAAAAATATATAACATTCCAAATCCGTGAAAAGATGGAAATCAATGGCAGCGGGAGAAAACCATTCGCTATGATGGGTTCTATCTGGTTTCCATCATTTTACTGGAAACTGTGCACTATGCTACACTATTTAAGGCATTCATGGTTGAAATGATATAGCACAAATGTGAACACAGCTTTACTAAGGTGGACACAAAATAGAAACAGCAGGTGGCGCTATTCTAATATTAGTCTTGGAATATCTGGGGATAGAAACATTTTTTGTAATACGATATATTTTTAGAGACAACTCTTTTCAGACGGTGCATTCCAGGAACCCAGAATTTATTATGGACCAAAATAAGACAGTCTGCAATTTTTTACATACACATGAAAAATGCATGTCAAAATATACCAATGGAAATCAATAGTGTTCAATGTGATGCATATCATGTCTGTAAAAATATATGGACGTAATATGGATGCAAAAATACGCCCATGTGAATTAGACCCTTCTCATACATTTCCAGGAAGAATAACACAGGAATGGCACAACAATGTTCTAAGAAAATATATTCAAAAATTCTTGTTTTAAGGAAGTATTCACCATACGTATTTAGTAAAACAAACATGTCTGGGAGCACCAACAGGTCTTTGTTTAAGTAACTATGCTTAGTAGTAAAATAGGGGTCAACAGTCACAGAAATAGAACCGCGACACAAGGTCATGCAAAAGAATAATGCATTTTTATTAGAACATTTTCGGATGACTAACACTATTCACCGTAAAAATCCTATTTACAGGAATTTCTTTAACCATTTCCAATCCACTGTCTGACCTCTGAAGACATTATGATTTAAGGCTGTACAGCTCCGATGTTTGAAGACGTCCGTCGGGGTTCTCTTACTGTATATTGCCAGCCTCCCTGCTGTCAGAGCCTATTCAACATGTCACCTCATACAGTACTGGCTTTAGCCAGCAGATAGCGCCATTGTATAACCGCAGAAAAAGAGTAAGCCCCCTAGGAAAACCAGGATACAAGTTGGATTGGAAAGGGTTAAAGGTCATTGGTTTGTTTTGTAAAGTTTGTAGGCCCTGTCACAGTATGTCAGCTTGCGCTCCTCATTATTGTGGTACTATGCACTGACGGAAGCAGTATTGTTCAGGTGATGGTTAGTTTGCCTGGCTGTGGGGTGAGTACACTAGCCAGCCAATGACAATGGGTCTGTGTACATATATTCCGTCTCCTCCTCTCAGAGGGTGCCGGTTATTGTCCTGATATCATTTAGGCATGCATGCTGGCTCTTGTCTGGATCCAGTTCTATTCATACCGGTCATCTTTTTAGGTTTGTCATGTCTGAATTATGTCCTGAACGCCGTCCGATGGGTTGCCAGACTTCTAAATCTTGTCTGACTACTATCTGACTTCTGTATTGCAATCTGTAGACTCTTGTCTTATGGTGTTTGAGGTCTTGTCAGCTATGCCTGTTGCTGTCTTGCTTACCTACTTCTATAGGTCAGTGTGGAAACTACTATTAGCTGGAGAAATGTAACAACTTGTTCCCTGTTCTGTGGTTTTAGAATTTGTAACATCTTCACAGCTGCTCTATGCTGATACCTAGGGAGAAACAGGTTTCTGACGTGGGGTTGCCCGTTTCAGGGTAATTATTCCGCTTGTAGACAGGTCCCTCCATTCCTATAAAGACCAGGGTCAGATTCCTTGTTGTTGTTCACATTATGCCATATTCGGTTATCCCCATTTGTATTAACAAACTGTATATGTGTTGGCATATCACGTTTCTATTCCTGGTAACTTACCGTCCTGTTTGAATATAATATTGATGCCCATACAGGCTGCGTAAATATAAGCCCTGCATGGCTGTAATAGTTGGACCTTTCAGGGCGTCTTAAGATACGCTCGTGTAGACGTATATCAATAAGCCATGCATGAACGCAACAGGTTCTTACATTGTACTTCTCGGAAATTCAGTATACTCCCACAGTTCAAACAAATAATACACCTCGGTTAATTGGGTTTCTCTAAATCTATCTAATAAGGAAAATCAACTCTCCCTAGTAGAGAATGACAGGTACAGTAATACACTGGCCTACGAAGAAATAACAAGACTCTAATGATCTGATACATTAAATCATCACAAACAGCAGAATTTTCATCATGGAGAGGATTTATTATACAAAAGTATAAAGGCAATCATCTGCCCCTCCCATCCAATACATTAATTCTTCATTCGACAGAGATTGTATAGACAATAAATAATTAACAACAAAAATAATAATTCAGACACGCTACATAACACAGATGATGCGGGTATCAGAGCCATCACACAGTGTTCAATGATCTGTAATTCCCAACAGGATCCAGATTGTATTGATATTGCCACATAGCACCATCACTATGGTTAGTCTGGCAGCGCTACCACATTTTGACAGCACAAAAGTGATTCTATGAACTAACTATTGGCACTTGGTAGGTACATTAAGCAACACGGAATGGATTTCTAAGGGTGGGATCACAGATTTTTGGGCCAATATTTTTCAACAGTTTTTTTCTGTTATTAATATAGAAAAACTTTCATACCAAATCAAGAAAAGAATCTGGGAACGTCCATTCAAAATGCTGGTGCGCAGAACATCTCCTCCAAGTCAGCAGATTATACAAAGGGGATTCAAAAAGAATGGTGCAAATGTAAAGCCCATTTCTTCATGCATACATTGTTGACCTACAACAGCCAGAAGGACATGAAACGATAGAAGAGTTTTCAATATACCTTACAGATGGTCAATGTAGACGCCATTGGTGACAGGTCAAGTCTGTGTCCATTTCTGACGGCATATCCTCGGTTATCGAGCAGAGACAAAAGGTTCGGGTGCCGGCGGCGGGCAGGGAGCTGCGGGGGAGAGAGAGGAGAAACAGAGGGGAGATCTCTCTCCCCCCCGCTCCCCCTGCTGACTGCCGCTACTCCCCGCTCCGGCACCCAAACCTTTTGTCTCGAGCGGGCAGGTACTCACTAAGTGCAATGCTCGCTCGAGCAATTGCCCTTAGCAAGTATGCTTGCTCATCTCTAATTATCATAAATTGTCCAGTCACCAATGGCGCCCACATTGAACATCTGTAAGGGGAGTAAAAACCTGAAGAATTCTATTTTTCACGTCATTTTGGCTGTTATATGTCACAATTCAAGCATGAATTAATCGTCTTCACTGTTGCACTATTCTTTGAGTCCATGAAGTCTTCTGGCACCTGACATTTTGACATGGTTAAACACCCATGACTTACAATTATGGAGAAAGGGAACGAGAATTGTTATATTTTGCCCTTTTCCATTCCTCTTATACCAATTTGCATACAAATGAAGGAAAGGTAGGGGACTCACAGTCATATGATAGTGAACATCAATAGGAAATGATGAAATAGACAAAGTGACAATGTCTGAAAAGGTGTGAAAAACAATACACTTTCTCTAATCTGTAATGCCTGAATGTCATTGATATGGAGAACTCTTTATGGGTTCTTCTTATTTATCTACAATTAAAAGCAGCGTTCCAGTGGGGCGATGAACCCAGCCGTTCACTGGAGATGTAGTGGAAACCTTGGAGCATCCTGAATAATACACCCGAGGCACTGACTTATATACACAAGACCTGACTGATAAACTGCATTTTTCCCGAATTTAATCCAACAAATGGCGGCTTTCGTTTCTTTGTTGGAGAACTCCTTAAAACTATTTAGACTGTACAATCTGCTCACTGGTTTCCCATTAGTGCTAAGACATGTAAGTGATGTATCCATCTATGCTGGGCCTGAGAATGCTTCTGTAATTAAGTTTGAAGGGCTCGAGGAAAGAATGATAAAAGTAAAGTCTTCTTTTACTGAAAATGTATCATTTTAAGGTTTCACAACCCGACTAGCCTAAAGAATAGAGTGAAATGTCATTGCGAACCAGAGGCGTAACTTGAAGCTTCTTGGCCCCGATGCAAAACTTGTACCAGGGCCCCCAACTATAATGCTTTACTCATAGTACTGAGTTCACTATATGGAGAAGAGAGGCCTTATGGGCCCCTAAAGGCTCCTGGGCCCGGGTGCAACCGCATCCCCTGCACCCTCTATAGTTACGCCCTTGTTGTGAACAATACTACATATATGGGACATTTCTAAAGCTGAAAACATGGCTGAAGGTTATAGAAGAAAAACAAAAAGGTTTTTATCGGTCCCTTTAACTGGACCTTGATGGCTCTTGTTGCAAGTGAAGCGGACTCGGATTGTTCTTCCAGCAACTATCCTTTCTTCGCACGGCTCTGGAATGGACTATGATCATTTTTTCATTTATCGGCCTTCACTAAAACATTCTACATTAATCTACAAAATGGCAGGTTCTGTTTAAAAACCCAAAAAACTAGACTTTGATTGTTCTTTTCTCGAGCCCTTCAAGTTGAAACTGTATGAAATGTAGCTTTTTACAAATGATAGTGTGCTAATCAGTCACAGCTGGGATGAGTATCTTGGCCTTCTGCTGTCACATACATTGATACTTTGTTGCTATATGATCTGGATTTTGGATCGACAGTCCAAAATGCTATTTTTTATGTCCAAAATGCCATAAACAAGACTGAATCGGGTAATCCCATTTATGCTGAGTTTGCCGACACAGTGTCCTAGGCCTGATGAATGAGGAGGAGTCAAGTAAAAAGTTCAGCCTTGATGGGTCATGGGTCAAAAAAAGTATTGCAAAATAATAATATTTTTATTAATTCAGATACAAAACCTAGGTCACTACTAGGTCAGTTACACTTGTGATGTTCTATGTACAAGGTAACTTCATGACGGCAGGAGAGGCCTATAACTTGGTGCTGTGCACGTGTCTCTGACAATTCACTATAGGATTTTCTCGACTGAAATGTACAAAACTGCAGTGGTCACATTAGACAGTCACATCAAACAGAACAGTCTCATTATACAATAATCAGTAATGTAATATCCCAGCTAAGAAATCATTAGAATCAATTCCCAAAGATGTCCAGTACATATTATTATCAAACGGTCAATTACAAAATGAGTAAAAAGACTATAAAATTCGAGTAGAAAATGCTGCTGCGCAGAATACAAGTAGACCGAACCTGGCGGCCACATGGGGTGACAAAGGGCCTCAAGACACTCCTCTGTCTTGTCATGTGACGTGCATGTTATCACTGCACTTACTGGCCAATGTCTTTTTGTAAACCCTTGGACCCATTATAGCCAATGTAGGCTAAGAATTACACGTGCTTCCTTGCATAAGATGCCAGCACCACAAATACCCCTGAGGTAGACCCATCTCTGTTGTATTGCCTGGGGTACACCTCGCAGTCCTCTCTCCTTGGTTGGACACTTTGGCTTTATGTTAGCACCTGGTCTTTGAGTTTGCTTTCCGAGTGACAAGCTCTAAGGTGCTGACCTCACAAACACCTCTAGAGCCTACAAGAACTTTTTTTTGTAGCTCGGATAAATGTGATCCGATTCTCCCTTTTTCTCTACAATTTTCAGCAGTCTATTGCACAGAAAAATCCAGTACTGTGAGATTCAAAGAAACATCCTCTAAGCAGGCACTCCATTGAGAGATGCCAGGTGCCAACTTTTGTCTCTGTTTTTCAGCAGCTGTTACATTGGTGCCAGAAGAGAAGAACAAAGGTGAACTTTTGGTCACGTAGACTTTTGAAGTTTGTTTTTGAACATCACCCCCAAAAACGTATGAATGGTTTAGAAATCCATCTTCCTATCTCCAAGGCTTCACAGTTGACTTGGTCATATGAATGCAAAATAAAGTATATACAAACTGGTGGACAAAACATCTGTACCCTCTTTTGTAACTGTCCTCCTTCTTCAATCTAGACCATCTTAGGTAGTGATACAATTCAAGAACTGAAACTGGGGAAAACACTACTCATTTTAGTGCGAGAACTAATCTCTTCTTGTCAATGTCAATGGGTTTAATTATGCGATGATCTTCTGGGGAATATCCACTGATGCTCTAAGAAATACAGCATTGTCACGTACATAGTTGCGTTTTCGTATGTCCTCATGAGAGATAAACTTAGGATATCCAAAGCCAAGAGTGCTTTCATCCAGGGAATTTCTAGAGCCGCTTGGTTTCTGGAAGTTTTTCCAGTTTGGGTCAGGATTAAAGGTTTCTGTAATGTGTTGGGGTTTGGACAAGGAAGGATCACTTTGGTCAAGTAATGAAAATGTGACACGATATGAGAAAGGCCATTCTAGTAGGTTGTCATACTCGCCAGGGAGCACTCTTATATAAACTGAAAGATAGCTGCCTTCACCGCTGCCGTTACCATTCAAGAATGCAGAGACTTGGAGCTTGTAACCATATCTGTGTGTATAAAAGGGTGGGCTAAATGACTCATAGTTGCCTCGCACCTTGGCTTCCTGCAGTTTTCGGGAATAGTCGCTGATCTTCCATATAAGGATTCCTTCACTGCTCACCGACAGCTCCTCCACCTGCTTCCTCAGCTCTAGAATTTCCTGTCTCTGCCGACTAACCAAGGAGGACATCATACTGAGGTGAGCTCTCATGTTTTCTTCTAGATGTCTGCTCATACCAATCTTAGGGCACTAGTAGAAAAGAAGGAAAAATGTAAAAAATTAGCATCATTTACTAATTCATCTTTACTCATTTATCTTTAGTATATTGTTCACATTTGGCAAATACTGTAGGTTGCACCCATTTTTACAGATGTCCCATCCATCTGAATGGGGCTTGCAGAAATCCATGCACATGTTCCAGAAATAATTCCACTCATAAGTATGGAGCAACTTCTGCAACAAATCTGCCGTGTGTGAACACACTTTCATAGACCATCACCAAACTGAGTGTTACGTTGAAGTCTTACCCTGTGTTTGCAACCAGATTCCTTAAAAGGACAAAGAACTAAAGCAGAACTACAGCTGTCCTTTAAATGCCCACTCAAGTCTTCTCTGGCAACGTTGCCAACGCCACACTGGTTGGGGCAGGTGACGGGGTATCGAGGACACTGAAACTGGTGACTCTACAAAAATGAAAAAAACAAACAGTCAAATAGGTGCAGTACTACTTGGAATCACGGCAAAGTGTCTGAGCAAGCATGCTTATATTTCTGCACTCTAGGCAGGGGCGTAACTATAGAGGATGCAGGGGATGCGGTTGCACCCGGGCCCAGGAGCCTTGGGGGGCCCATAAGGCCTCTCTTCTCCATATAGGAAGTCCAGTACTATGAATAAGGTATTATAGTTGGGGGGCCAGTTCCAGGTTTTGCATCGGGGCCCGGGAGCTTCAAGTTACGCCTCTGTCTTGTGAATACTAAGAGATCAGTTATTTTTCGAGGATATAATGTAGCTTAGATTATATGGTCAACAGAGTCTAGGTGATGTGTGTGTAGCTTAAGGGCCTTTTACATGGCCCAATGATCAGATGAGACCGCTTGTACGAACATTTGTCCGCCTGATCATAGGGCCATGTGAATCTACACCCGATCAGCCAATGAACGAGCAGATGTGTAGCCAAAAAACAAAATCATTGCTGCAGGCAACACATCTCTCCATGTGGAGCCCGGTTCCTTTAGTTGTTTGACTCCACAGCAGCTGCTACCCAGGCACTTCTGAACTCATTGTATTGCTATACTGCGTTCACAAGACAGATTAGATATATATAGTATAGATTTTTATTTGCAATATACATATATAACTGGAGTAGAATGGCGGCTGTAACTTACAGCTGTGGTCCCACTGCAACCACCGGGATGGAACTTAGCTCCGTTCCTGGTGATTTAACCCTTTAGATTCCGCTGTCAATGCAGACAGCGGCATCTAGAGGGTTTGAAGACGGAGAAGGCTCCATCCTTCATGCCACTGGAACTTACACAATTCAATCACAGGGTGCCAATGGTATCATGTCAACCGAAAGTCAAATCATGACCTCCAGGTCTGCTAGAAACGGTTGCCTGTAAGGGTCAGTGTCATCACTGACAGTAATAGGCCATGCAGTCAGTAATGAGAACATGACAATGGTACATAAGTAATAAAGTGTATTTTCTAAGTGATCAAATATCATATCTTAAAGTCCCCTTGTGGGATGAGCAAATGTGGTAAACAAAAATAAAAAATATTTTCACTGGTAAACCCCTCCTTCCGTAAAATAAATTTGAAAATAGCCATTTCTTTCAACGAAACGCTATTCATTATTAGAGAAATGTAAATGAAAAAAAAAAAAAAAGAAAGAAAAGAAAAGAAAATCGGACAAATGTGGTATTGCCGTGTTTGTAACGATCGGTACTATAAAATTATAATGTTATTTTTCTCATATGGTGAATATAAATAAAATAAATACAAGGATGCAACAAGTAGATACAAGGCCCAGGAATCTCCATGTCTCCATGTTCTGATTACTAAGGCCCTAGTAGCATGGCTGACCTTAGCTATGTGCGGCAAGGTACCAGCCACCAGCTTGTAGGAGGAGCAGCAGAAGCATTTAAAGGGGTTGTCTCGCGAAAGCAAGTAGGGTTCAGCACTTCTGTATGGCCATATTAATGCACTTTGTAATATACATCGTGCATTAAATATGAGCCATACAGAAGTTATTCACTTACCTTCCCTGCGCTGGCGTCCCCGTCTCCATGGCTCCGTCTAACTTCAGCGTCTAATCGCCCGATTAGACGCGCTTGCGCAGAAGGGTCTTCTGCCTTCGGCTCGGCAGCAGTGGTGTTCTGGCTCCGCCCCCTTCTACGCGTCATCGCGTAGCTCCGCCCCATCACGTGTGCCGATTCTAGCCAATCAGGAGGCTGGAATCGGCACACATCATGGGGCGGAGCTACGCGATGCCGCGTAGAAGGGGGCGGAGCCAGAACACCGCTGCTGCCGAACCGAACCGAAGGCAGAAGACCCTTCTGCGCAAGCGCGTCTAATCGGGCGATTAGACGCTGAAGTTAGATGGAGCCATGGAGACGGGGACGCCAGCGCAGGGAAGGTAAGTGAATAACTTCTGTATGGCTCATATTTAATGCACGATGTATATTACAAAGTGCATTAATATGGCCATACAGAAGTGCTGAACCCCACTTGCTTTTGCGAGACAACCCCTTTAAGCTGGTGGTGAAGGTCCCCCTAGGTCTGTAGCTCTGCTTAGCTAGATGATTGTCTTCCTTCGTGCGTGCGGCTAACTGTTTAGGTTCTGGAGATGACATGAATCATCCTCCTCCTGGCTCTTCTCCTCTCTGATATTCTAAGGTGCCGCTGTCAGTCCATCAGCAGCCCCGCAACATGATCGCTTAGTACTGCTACTGGACTTATGTTATGTGCTTGGTCCCAGTGCTGTATTTATGCTATAAGCTTGATTCTGGGCCTGTATTTTTTTATGGACTTAGTTCTGGTATAGTATATATTCACTGAACTGTTCTGGTGTGGTTATGCTGCTATCTTGCAGGTTTTTGCACAAGCAGAAAACAGGCAAATAGTCTATAGGTGCAAAATATACTGGTTTTTCTTATGACCGATGGGGGTGCAAAAAAAAAAAAATAAAGTTCTGCACAGGATGCCATCTAACCTAAGGCTCGGCACTACCTAATAGAACGAATTGTGAAGCCCTTTTTGTGTACCATTTTCTCTTACGGGTACAGAAACTGGTCCCAGGAATGGCCCATGCTAACCCCCTGATATTTTGATGCACTGTGACCTAAGTTACTCTCATGTAACCCACTTTTCACAAAATGACTAACTGTAATAGACCGGTTCCAGCTCTGTAAGTTTGTCTCATTATAGTATTTTGTTGCGTTATCAGACAGGGCAATTTTTGGAAATATTGCTTGAAGGGCAAAGTGTTCTACTAGGCAGAATAACAATATATCTTCTATGCACAAGTTGGTCCCTCAATGTTATAATGTGCCAATCATTACCTGGATAGTGTCGAACACGAACTCCTTGCTGCAGTAAGGGCATGGCTGAGTACGCTTGGGGCACTCGGCCAGCGAATGCTGTGACAGTACACGTCTCATCATTCTTGCGCCACACTTGTTCTCACAATACACGCTTTCTTGGGGACAGGAGCCCTGGTGATCCTAGTTCAGCACAGAAAACACAATGGGTTAATGCAAAGTAAAAGCTTCTCGGTGTTCTGCGAGGAGACAAATGAGTAAGATGTACTCAGCATGAGAAAGAGGAGAGGCGTTTAAATGTTTGACACGGCTAATACATCAAAGATTATCGCTCTAAATTGTAAATGTGTAAGTCATTAGCTGGAAATGTGAAATATTAGGCTGAATGCTGAGCTCAGGCAATGTGGTCGGCATGACAAGGAGGATCTTTTATAAGAGGATTTTGAAAATTGCCTTATAAGTGGATTGCGATAAAGAAAAATGTAAATGTGGTAACAGTGAAATCAAAATAAATGGAAATGTTGAAGAAATAGACATCACAAAGTGACAATTACCTTGAAATTACAGTTAATAATTAGACTGTACATGCCACTATGTAAACAGTGTAAAAACGTTAAATAGTTCCACTATTAAATCAGCGAGACGAGAGGCAGGAGTATCATTGGTTGGCTCCATGAATAGACAGCCTTACCACTTGGTTGCTTAAGGCCCTTTTAGACAACGCTTTTCGCTCAAAAATCGGTCAAAGCCGTCTTTTGAGCGATAATCGTTGTGTCTAACTGCACTGACATCAAGCAGTTTTCGTTAAGCCGTCGCTGATTGCTAATCTTTCAGCATGCTGAAAGATAACGATGAGTCTTATTAGGAATTCACAGCGGGATACAGCTGATACTATTGTTTCAGCTGTATCCCGCTCCCTGATGACAGGGTGGGTATGAAGAACAGAGCGGTCCAGCTGCGTTCCCATACCCCGCTTGGAGCCCTTGGCTGTATAACAGCCAGGCGCATATTAGCCTTTTACTCCCCACTTCTACACGAGCGAACCTAAGTATACAATCACCGGGAATCAGCCAACCCAAATAACCAATCACCAGGAAGGAGTAAATGCAAACAACCAATCAGGTTGCGAATGGTGCGGATTTGGGGAGTAATATAGATATATGCCAGCTGGGCGCTGCGAGCGGGGAACAGCTGGATGTAGAATACAAGTGGGGACACCCTGCTTGTCTTCTGCATCCTCCGCTTGGAGCGCCAGGGAAATAGCTGGATGCAGAAGACAAGCAGGGACACCCTGCTTATCATCTGCATCCTCCACTCAGAGCGCCCAGCTGTATAACAGCCAGGTACTGCGAGCGGGGAACAGCTGGATGCAGAAGACAAGAAGGGACACCCAGCTTGTCTTCTGAATCCTCCGCTCGGAGCGACAGGGAAACAGTTGGATGCACAAGACAAGCGGAAATCTTGCTCGGAGCACAAGGTGATCGCTCAACCACATACTACTCACTGCAAAGGAGTATTATTGGCCATCTTTTAACTACATGTGTAAAGACCCTATTTAAAGGGAATCCTATTGTGCTTGCGCTCACCCATTAGATATTTGTTTCCACAATGCTCTGTTCTCCTGATATTGATTCCTCTCCCTCCGGTTGCTTACTGCTTTTATGGAAAGTAATAGAAGAGGAGCAGAGGAGGCCGATGCTTGCGCACTGTTCATCTCAAGCTGATGGCTGGAATTTCAGAAGAGCATGCGCACTAAACTCTTGCTATTTCTTTCTATAGAAAAGCTGGTCTGTTTCTCTGGCAGCTAGTAGTTAAGAAGCAGAGGAATCAATATCTGTAATGTCTGGAGAATCGAGCATTTTGAAAATAAACATCTTATAAGCGAGTGCATTGTTTTATGATTTCAAACACATTGAAATAGTATTACCAAAATGGGAATACCCCTTTAAGGTCTAGACCAGTGTCTCTGAATGTAAATCAGGTCTACAGAGCTAAGCAGTTAGTTGCAATCTAGTGAACACTTACCTCAAAGGCTTCTCCTGTGAAGTCATTACCACAGAATTCACAGCGAACTTTGCGTTTCGGGCAGTCATGCTGCATGTGTTCTGGCAAATCTTTGCGTATCAGTTTCGTGCTGCATCGGTTTGGGCACGGGATCACATTGAAGGCACAAACGTTGAGATGAGTCTGAGGAGTGGAAACAATTATAAAATTAATATGTACAGTAATTTATCCAGATTTCATACTGACACTTTAATTCCTTGGATAATGTGCAAGATGATGTAAACTAAGGCTATGTTCACATCTGTGTTGGAGCCTCCATCACAGATTTCTATTAAGATTCCGTAAAAATGCTGGAGGGCAGAATAGAAGCCGGATGAACGTGAATATAGTAGTAATGGGGTCCAAATAAAGCGGCTTGTTTCCTTGCTCCTTGGTGCATGCTGTCCAGGGTGCTTGCCATAGGCTCCTATGGGAGTCATGGAAGCAGACTGCCCGCACCACGGACATGTGAACGGGCTGCTCCATGGAGCTAGGGGCAGCCCATTCATGCGCAGAATTCCCTGCATGTGAGCAGCGTGGTTCACACGTTGCTTAGCAGCGTATAAACCACACTCGTCTGACCAAGTTCCTAAAGGGGTTTTCCAGGGAAATACTATTGGTGATCTATCTTCAGGATAGGTCATCAATAGTGAATCGGCTGGGGTTTGCCGCTCAGGACCCTGGCCGATTAGCTGATCAGTGTCAGTGTCGCAACACACAGGAGTATGGAACGGAAACAAATTGCTCCAACCCCTGTGTAAAATACCCCTCCGGTTCTGGGACATCATTTTGCCCTGAGACCAGAGGGTTGCTTTAAGAGCAGGGAGTGAAACTCCTGGCACTTATCTGGCAGAGGATAAAGGTAAAAGCGCTTACTTAGTAATACTTCTGCATGTCAGAGCATAGTAGCCCTTAGTCATAGCCTAATAAAGTTACCGGTTTGGGTTTATAATTTTATAATTGCTGACAAATGCAGATCATTTAGCTCCTAGATTCTTTCATGTTACGTTCAGGCGGTCACAGACTAGGCTGGATGCACTGGCATCAGCTGGCTTCACACTACTTTTCCATTGGCAGATTTTATGCCAGGAACAAGTACTGATCAATACTTTTGCGCGTTGATTGGCGCTTGTTCAGATGCATTTTTATGGAACGACTAGCACTGCTGTATCTACCCAAATGATTGTTCATGCCATCATGGAGGGACATACAGTTCTACTGTTGTCAGCAGTACATCCCCATTTACACGGGCGATGTGCTGCTGAAAACAGATGATTTTTGGTGCCGCACAGAAGATGCGATCAATGACAAAAAAGCATTTGCCGGTTTGTCAACTGATCTATCGCACCTTCACATGGTTAGATGATCAGGTAAACAAATGTTCAGATGAACCTTCATTCCCGATCATCTCCCATGTACATGGTGTCATGCAGAAGAACATCGCAAATGTGAAAGAACGCATTTTATGTTCGCGTAGTGGACATTGCGTCAATCTAGTTATATTAATGATGATTTATCCACACAGTAGCAATGATCTGCTGATTAACTTGCTGTATTACTCAACAGTGATCATCAATGGGAAGAATATTTGGCCAATAAAATCATTTCATAGTAAGGGTAGTTTCATACGGGCAATAGCGATATCGCCGCGAGAAAATCGTTGCAAAAATCGCAATTTTGTTCACAAGATGTCTGGGCATCAGCCATGCTTTTTTTTGCAAAAACATCGACGCGACAAAAAAAAAAAATTAAAAAAAATGAGGACTTTCTGTTAAAAATGTATCGTGTCGCACGAAAATCGCAAGTTCATGCGTTGGGATGCGATAAAATGAAGGCTCCATAGGGAAACATGGTCAATAAAAAAAAGAGCAAAAGAACGAAGAACGATAGGACATGCGGCTATTTTTAAATCTCGCAACATCGCATGAGTGAAAACATTGCAAACTCAGTCTCGCATCATGCGATTTTATCGCCCGTCTGAAACCGGCTTCAGGAGACTCATACAATTGCTTAGATTTGGTCCGCCATCACCTCACCTGGAGTTGTTTTATTTGCCCACTCCAACGGCACCCCTCCTCGCTATGTATACATCGAATGGACAGACCGAGGACTTGAGTTTCCAGCTCTCGATCCGGGTAAATCTAATCCAGAGATATTTGGGGGGGAAAAAAAGCCTCATAAGACGAAGCAAATGCATAATATAAACACAATAGCTACAGTTTCATCGGAGTTGCACCTGCTCGGTGCCGAGTGCGACCATCATGAGTAAAGCCATTGGCATTTGTCCTTGACCATGTGTAATAAAACATATGACAGCTGCCAGCTCAGCTGTGCCTCGATCATTCAACGGGGCATTTGTCACGGAATGTGGCAAAGAGAAAAGAAAGAAAGTTGTATTGTGTTAAGACATTCCATCTTCTATACCGAGCACGTGCGATGGGAAGGGTATACATTTAGCAGAAAAAAGGGGTTAGCTTTGTTCTCGGGCTCGTCACAGACAATGGTAGGCCGGATTGACAGAATATATTCAAATCGGCCATTCAGCTTGAAAACTGGTACATACAAGTTTAGGTTCTCCCCTAATGCAGTCACCACAAAGGCCCTTTTCTCCAGGGCATCTCAACACTGTACTGACGTTGCTTTATCTACAGTCTGTGCTGGGTTTGGCTTGGACACAAGATACAAAAGCATGGTTTATGTTCCTGATGGGGCTGCATTTAAAAAGGCGCCTGGAACAGACAGGCATTGTTGTGGGACGAAAAGTCTCCCGGGCTAAGCATAGTGGTTCTGGAGAAGTTTTCTTTGGCAAGAGAACCATTGACCGGCACCGATAGGGGCTATTTTGGTAAGACAGATCTTCAGAACAGAAATGACTGCTATTATGCAGAAAGATGTGCGTGTCCTCCTTCCAGGTCAACTAATTCTTCCAGATACAAAAAACACTATAAAAAAAGAGTAATATATTTTCTTTTCAGTAGTAATATGTTTCTTAAGCAGTTGGCATGGTAACTTTTTGTGAAAATACTGACTTTCCAGCAATTAACAGTCAAAGTTTTAGTCATCTCTTTTTACATCCCAAGACTTTTAAGGCATATCCACAAGTTATGCCATAAAAGTCTGATAGGTGTTGGTCCCAGAGGTGGAACCCCTAGATATCTTGAGTTTGGGCACCAAGAATTCTGGCTACCCTGAATGCAGTGATCAGGAGTATGGGAAACTGCTGCAGTGATCAGGAGGTCGGAAGGAGCCTGTGCTATGCTGCCTCTGTGTCTCTCATTGAGGTCAATGGGAGTTAAGCCAACAGCGCAGCATGGTGAGCAGAACTAGGGAGTTGCAGAAGTAGATAGGTCGCTGTATTAACCTTTTTACATAACACCAACTGATATTTATGAGAGTTCAGCCAAGCTCGGCTATTTCCGTCATCCTGACTACTTCATAATCGGTGATCTTCCAATTTTGGTCATGTTTGGCCAAAACGAGGACCCATGTGAGGGCAGCAAAAATAATGCAGGAACTGAGGACTGGGTGAGTGGGAGGCTTGTCACACGGACGTATTTGGGCATGAGAATTTTACGTGCACATTTCGGTCGTACAAAAAAAAAAAAAAAATACAGCGTGCTTTATTTTCCTGAGCATTTGCACAGGAAAAGAACACATCTTGAACTGATTAAACTAATTGTCCACCGAGCATCGATGTGTGCTTTTCTGCATGTGCAAAAAACGCTATTGTGCATACAAATATGCAGTGCTCAATGCACAAAAAGGCAACACAAATGCCCACACAAATACTAGAGATGAGAGAGTATACTCGCTAAAGGCAATTGCTCGAGCGAGCATTGCCTTTAGCGAGTATCTCCCCCGCTGGAGACTGCAGGTTCGGGTGCCGGCAGCGGGGGAGAGGTGAGTAGCGGCAGTCAGCAGGAGGGAGAGAGGGAGAGAGAGATCTCCCCTCCGTTCCGCCCCGCCCTCCCGCGCAGCTCCGTGCCCGCTGCCGGCACCCGAACCTGCAGTCTCGAGCGGGGGAGATACTCGCTAAAGGCAATGCTCGCTCGACCAATTGCCTTTATCGAGTATACTCGCTCATCTATAACAAATACGCATACGTTCGTGTGACACAGGCCTTAAAAAAGTTCCCCAACTCCACGTCATCAAAAACTATAAGCACCATAACTTGTTTATGGTTGCTGACAGGCTCCCTTTAAAGAACACCTGGATGACAGCCAAACTACTGCGAGAGTTACTAACCAGCTTTCCAAGATTCCTGTGAGGAAAGGCTCCCAAATTAAACAGTAATTACCCCCCTCTTCTGTACTGCAGAATGACTATGTAAAGTTACTCTTTCGGAAAGCTGGGTGATTAACTTTGTAGGAGATTAAAAAAGTTGTCACTCCACTTTTCCCCGAAGGATTTTATTAAGAAATGGCTTTTCTCATCACCATTACATAGAACAACTCAAGAACTTCCATTAACTTATAAATTTTTTTTCATTTTTGACACAAACATTTCTGCATTTGACAGCTGAAAGCTCCAGCTCACTGGTAGATAAGATGGCGACCATTATGTTCTGCCTGATTTGCTGTGACATAAACAGCCAGATTAACTGGAGCGTATCCATTAAGAAAGGAAATAAGAGCACTTCCTTTTCAAGTGCACTTTAGCTTCTAAGCCTTAAAGCAGTCTTTACCTTTGCGTAGTCCAGTGGTAGCTGATCTTCTGGGCATTTGAAAACACCTTCACTGTAAGGGAAAAAAAAGGACACATCAGTACGGAATGTGGGAGGAAACCCATGCAAACACACATACGTATATAATGAACTATATTTAGTCTTCCATATGTTTAATGCTCCAAAAATAGAATTACTCATTATTGGCCACCATATACTTGGTTGACGTTCCCCCTTCATGTGCTGATCTGAATCTGGTACCACAACTTTGGCTTTGAACGCTTTCCAAAAACGTTCCAAGTCAGGGGAGAATATATTTATAGGATAGATAATGTACAGTGGCCAAAAATCTGCTTTGAAATATCCCACAGCCATAATCCTGCTTCCCTACAGCAAATGAGTTTGGTTTTCATCTCTTTTATCTACAGAAATGACTCCATGGCTTGGGTGTACTGGCTCTATTTAATGAGGGCAACGTGCGGAGAACGTACAGCAGTAACTACATGAGATAGTTGGCCCTCAGGCCATTTCTATAAAGTAATAAAATATAATTATGTATATCGAGCACAACTGTATTGGATGAGACATTACTGGAAGATAATTATAAGAGAATTATATTATTGGAAATTATGTAGAATAAATAGTGCATGAAAAGCAATTCGGCATGGCATAACCCCGAACGGGAGCTACGACGCACTTCAGAGGTAGCATGAGCTTAAATCATGTGACACCACTAGAGTTATTACACAAGAGCGAATAGGCATATTAACTCCTGACATTACACGGGAGCAACTCATAAAACTTAGATGTTGATACTTTGAATTTGCCCTCAAGGGTTATGCTATGCATTAGACACCTGGGCATGGAGCTTTAATAATGGACAGCGCAAAAATTGACTTGTACAAAAGTTAGAAATAGTTTGTGTTATCCGAATTTGTCAAAAATCCCAAAATTCTACTAAGCAAGTTATGTCTGGGAAAGCTGGATGATAACCAATATGGCTGCCAGTACAGCTACCACAGGGTTGCCACCTGCTTTCCTAGAACCCCAACTGGTAATTTTGCCATGTTATGCAGAAATACATTGCTAGTGACAAACTTGATATGCTTCCTCACGGCTGTGTAAGGACTAGGTAAGGTAAAGTGTCCTGGGGCAAGCACAGGCTGAACTAGATGGACATTGTCTTCATTGGGCCTTACATACTATGTCATGACTGACTCCTTGGGTAATGTCACATCGTGACATTTTCTAGACAGAGTGTTTTTTGTGGGGTGGTTTGCCATAGCCATCCCCAGAAATCTTTTTACCCCTCAGCAAGCTTGGTACTCATTTTACCGACCTCGGAAGGTTGGAAGGCTAAGTCAACCTTGAGCCGGCTACCTGAACCTTCAGGTCGTGAGCGAGAGCTTAGGACAGCATTTCTGCTGCCTTAACACTCTGCGCCACATAACGTTCTCTTTACGTCAAGAGCGACCAAACATTTTCAGTATAAGATCTACTTTTTGTAGAGTATGGAGACCAGGAACAGGCTTTACATGAAACAACTATCATCCAAAAAGTTGCTCGAGTGTAAGTGTCAGCCATTTCTTCTAAAC
Organism: Eleutherodactylus coqui; assembly: GCF_035609145.1. Taxonomy (NCBI): domain Eukaryota; kingdom Metazoa; phylum Chordata; class Amphibia; order Anura; family Eleutherodactylidae; genus Eleutherodactylus; species Eleutherodactylus coqui. The sequence goes on along the minus strand of NC_089840.1, from coordinate 60,141,274 downwards.
ACAGGCACCTGTCATGTGATAATTCGCTCACTAATCACTTTCTTTCAGCTCAAAAGACAGTCGCTGGTTGATTGGCTTCTGGTGTAAACAGGTAATTGTTGTTTAGCAATAACTAGCTAACAACTTTGCACAAAGGTGTGCGCTTATTTGACATGTATCTTCCACTGAATAATGATTGACTTCCACCTGTTTTCGAACATTTTGCTATCCACCGTAGCGCTCATTGGTCCCCGAAAATTCATAAATATGTGCGCATTAGCCTCAACTGAACAGTCCCTGCTGGTCTTCGAAAGAAAGCTCGCTGCTATGGTCTCTTGGTTATTTGGCCTTTGACGGAACACTCTGTGCTGCAGCCTCTCATAGTAGTGAGCGTTTACTTGAAGACCGCTCACACGTATTAAAGGGCATTCAGTAGACTCAGAAACCAATTTCAAATACCCTCCCACCAAAGAACTTCACACCCCCTAACAAGTCTACGAACGATATTTCATCCTATGAATGCTCCTAACAATTCGTTCAGCGACCGTGAAATTGAAAAAGTGAACAAAAATCACTCCGTAAAAGTACACAAACAGTTGTTATATGCTTTAGCGACTATTTTAAGCGACTATTCAGATGATAGCTGCCCTCTGTAAAGCCACCCTCAGCACTATACATTTTTGTTGTTTAGCTTCATCATAGAAGGCAAACAATGAAAATAATGGAAGTGTTGGATCTGGTACATGATGGACCTTATGAACCCCACTGATTATAATGGGATCCATCAGGTTTCTATCATGCTGTCTGCCATTTAACTGAACATAACAGTGCAGGATGTTGTGCCGTTTCATGCAGGATTTTGTACTGTGCTGCAATGGAGGCTCTGAGCCATACAGGGGGTGGGCAAAATGGAAGCACCATATGAATTGCATGCCTTCATTGACATGGGATTATAACTCATATGTTAATAAGACATGCAGAGACCGATTTTAAGTGGAGGTAATATGACACAGATGCTGCTGAGCAAAAGTGAACATTTGCCCAAGCAACAATGTTGGTCAGGGGTTTAAACTACTCAGCTGTTGTTACTAGCTGCTCCCAAAACCACCCAGAGCAGGGCAAGAGGTGAAGTAAACACAAATTTGGCAGGAAAGCTCTTAGCCAAGCAGGAGTCAAAAGGGCAGCTCAGTGCTTATGATTAAAACCCTATGCATTTTGTAGGCGTTTCCATATTTTTGTCCACCTACTGTACGTAGATTGTAGAAAGCTTTAATGCAACTTTTTATTTTTGCAATTCTCTTTTTTAAAATGCCCCATAATAGTCATCAGAGGCGTAACTTGAAGCTTCTGGGCCCTAATGCAAAACCTGTAATGGGGCCCCCAACTATAATGCTTTATTCATAGTACTAGGCTTACTATATGAAGAAGAGAGGCATTATGGCCCCCTGAGGCTCCTGGGCCTGGGTTCAACCGCACCCCCTGCATCCCCTATAGTTACGCCAGTGGACCCCTAAGGGTCCTGGGCCCGGGGGCAAACGCATCCCCTATTGTTACGCCCCTGATAGTCATAGTTACTTATTAGGTTACACAATCCTGTCTTCAGACAAGACTTTACTATTGCTCCTTTGCCCTCCCAGTATTTATTAGCTTCAGAACAGCTCAGTGGTCTCAAATGAATATCTATATGTCCCCAAATTAAACAGTAATCTACTATTTGTCTACCACTGCTTGAAGTCTACCAAATGGACTGAGAAAGAATGAATGACTGGAGCAATAACACTTATGTGCATGTGATGATATTGTCCTGATACAGAATTTGCTCAGTCAGTTCCATCAAAGGAACTTGAATTTTAATGCTTTTCCACAGGAAATTACATGCCAAAGTCAAAACTTTCAGGACACTCAACAGATCCGGAAGAAATCTTAGCATCCTTTGTTACACACTGGGCTGTGTAGACGATCTTGAAGCAGAGTGTATAACTCTAAGAAGATAATACAATAGCTGGACTTTCATACAAGCCACAAAGGCCTCAATATGATCCCAATTATAGAACACATCTGGGCTAAGTTGCAGATGCTGCTATGATCTATGTTGCCAGCTGGCAGCTGAAGACGTTTGTTCTGAACTCTCTCCCCTTTCTTGTAACTTCCTCCCTCCGTAAGCAAATACTGTCCACACTGCACCACTGTGCTTGTTTGCTCCACACAATGGGCTACGTGTGCAGAGCTTCTCCTCCCAACTGCATCACGCAATTTATAGGCCCCATGTGGATACCCCCGCTGAAGAACACTTATTGTAAAAATAGGGTGTTGCAAATAGCTTTCTTAGTTTTTGCACTCGTTAGCTAATGTAACCAGAAAGATTCCCCTAGTGCTTTGGGTATTTTTCTTTTACAGTTTTGCACTCCATTTGTGTTTAGATTACTTACTATTTCCATTAGGGTGTGTTGAGCTATTAGGGTTCGTGTTCCTCCACTTGTGAACCCCTCAATTAACCAATCCTGAATCATATGTTGTTTTTTTGAACTATGGCAGCCTATTGATTTCAATAGGTGACCTATAACGCTGCCTTTTGGACCCATCTTAAAAAAATTAACTTGTGTATGATGAACCCACAATCTAAAATGTGCTTTTACAAACCCGATTAATCTGCTAAAAGGGGCTATACCACGTTAGGGCTATTTCACACTAGAATTTTTGCTTTCCGTCTAGTTGTTCCGTCATAGGAGCAGTAAAAACGGACAGAAAGCGTTTCCTGGCCATAGAAATGCATTAAAATTGAAGACCTTCCGTTTTAATGCGCTTTTCAGTTTTTCCTTTCCAATCGGTTTTCAACACTGGAACAAAAGACTACTACACCGTTGTTTCCGGCTCAGAAAACGGAGAAAAAAAAACTGATTTTTTTTACATTGTAACTAGAGATGAGCGAACCTACTCAGCCACGCCCTTTTTTCGCCCGAGCGCCACGATTTTCGAGTACTTCCGTATTTGGGTGAAAAGATTCGGGGGGCGCCGTGGGTGAGTGGGAGGGTTGCAGCGGGAAGTGGGGGGAGAGGGAGAGGGAGAGAGAGAGGGGGCTCCCCCCTGTTCCCCGCTGCTACCCCACGAGCCGCCACGCCTCCCCCCCCCCGAATCTTTTCACCCGAGTACGGAAGTACTCAAAAATCGCGGTGCTCGATCGAGTATATTCGCTCATCTCTAACTGTAACCAATAGGGGATGGAAAAATAACGACAAGCAATCAGTTTTCATTTTTCCTTTCCGTTTTTGTATCAGGTTCATTTCTGCGCACACACAAACCAAGGCCAAAACAGATCCGTTTAATATGCTGAAACATGAAAATGATACAGAAATGAACAGAAAGCATGCATTCCGTATTTTTGAAGGATCTGTTTGATAGATCTGCCAAAAACGGAAAGAGTATTTTGTTAATTTCCGTTACACTTCCGTTTTGGACATTTCTGTTTTGTGTAAAACAGGATCTGCCAAAAAAAAAAAAAGAATAGTGTGAACAATAGCCTTTTAAAGTTATCCCCTATTTGACCACTGGGACTTCCTCTGATCTTGAGTACAGGGGTCCTGAAAGTCCCTGCATGAATGATGTGGCGGTCATGCATGTGCGCTGTGGCACCATTCATTTCAATTATAGCCTCAGAGATTGCAGAGCACTTGTAATCAGGAGTTTCCAGTGCTCCCATTGAAATGAATGAAGCCAGGGGCGTATTTGCAGATCTCCATTCATGCAGAGACCTTCGAAAAAAACCTTTCTTGAAATCTGTGGGGGTCCCAGCGGTTGAGACCCCATCAATCATAACTTCACAACTTGGCACAACTCCAGAATACAAAAATGGAATACACTTTACCCTGATCTAAGACCCAAGTCAGTGGCATCCAAATAAAGGGGGCATCTAGGCCCTCAAGCATGGAGTAGGCCACATAACGGGCCATAGAATTATAGGCAGAGGCGTAAAATGATGAAACAATACCTTATTATACAAACAAAAACATGAATACATCATACAACAAAAATAAAATCTGAAGCCAAAAATGTGTTATCTGTCTTTGGCCTTTTATATAATAATAGAGCAGCACATGGGGAGCTTGAGGCCAGCCTCCACGTCTCTCCCCTGCTGGCTAGAACACCCCCACCAAGCTAATATTTAACTTCATCAATTGCAGAAAAAATAAACAAAATCACACAAAAACTTCACCATGTGGACAGCCAGATACAAGGACAAGCAGGTTACTGTAACTTTAAAGCAAATATTTACATTCCTTTTCCCTCTTGAACTGGAGCAGAGTTCAGCCCTCAGCGAGAAATCTTCTACCCACCTCAGAGATCAGAAGCAGAGACCAGAAAACCATAGCGGTGACAGCACCAGGACCAGAAATACCGGCTGGAGAAATGGGCAGCGGCCAACGCAGTGCAATAGTCAGAATCCACAGCGTTACTGTGCCGTGCACAGCTTCAGATCTACTGTCAGGGGAATAGGGCCGTCCCTTGTATGTCACTTTCTAGATATGACACATAACATGGCAACTAACATAGCACACCCAGTACAAAAGGACACGTAACGTAGATTATGCAACTTATTTTTAATTCAACTTTCTTGAATATATTTAACGAGCCATTTTAAGTTCTTCCTCCTTTTTCTGCAAATCTGTGTAAGTTGACATCAAGATGCAGCAATGCTGGCTATCATTAACCCTTTACCTTTATGAAGGGGAACCGGATTTAGATTAGAAGACCAATATGAGTGGGCTGTTACGTCCAAGCTGGATGCCAAAGACCCTCAGGGTCGAAACGTCGCTGCTAGGCTCGTGCCATGGGCTGAAATAAAGGTCTGCTGACTACATTATTCCGCTGTTTGGAGTGCTGCCTTCATAGGTTACTATTGGGATTACGTTTGGAATTTGGGATCCGGTTCCCGGAGGCCTGCACCGACTTTATATAGTCCCAATATTCCTATGGATTACATCGGGTGTGGTGAGTGCTGCTGACCATACTACATTGACTACTGGATGCCAAATCAACTCATGTAAATCAGACATAATAGTTTTCAAAAAGGATAGATCTAAACACTATTTGTAAACTCAGAACAAAACTATTAACCCTTTCCAATCCAATTTGTATTCTGGTTTTCCTAGGGGGTCTTACTCTTTTTCTGCCGTTATACAACGGTACTATATGCTGGCTAAAGCCAGTACTGCATGAGATGACATGTTGGATAGGCTCCGACAGCCAAGAGGCTGGCAATATACAGCAAGAGAACCCCAACGAACGTCTTCCAACATCGGAGCTGTACAGCCTTAAATCATGTCTTCAGAGGTCAGACAGTGGATTGGAAAGGGTTAATAACGTAGCTGAATAATAGGGAAAGGGAACTCTCACTCTATCATACTAATAAACAAAACCCTGCCTAAAAGTGGGGCAATCCCCTGACAAGAGTAGTCCGGAAGCTGGGGGCAACTTAGGACTAGGTGGTCAAAGAGGTGACAATTGACAGAAGCACAACCCTAATTTCAAAAAAGATGGGATGCGGTTTGAAATGTACAAAAAGAGTAAGAATGCCTGTCCATGGGCGTTGCGAAATCCCGTGTCTGGAACCGCCGCCCAGGACCAGGGGCCGACAGATTGATCTCCGCAGTGAGCCTATCTGACAGATAGGCTCACTGCGGAGAATCACGGCTATTCGCAGAATGCTGCAATTTGCCGGCTACGAGTGGAGAATCGCTACGATTCTCGGCTTGTGGACAGGGGGGGCTATGTTAGAGAGGCGGATTGTAGCCGCGGGGAACGCAATGAAAATTCTCCCGTGGACAGGAGCCCTATGTTAGAGAGGCAGAGTCTCTCAGAAGCAAAGATGGTCTGAGGTTCACCAGTCTGTGAAAAACTGCCTAAAAATTGTGGAACAATTTCAGATCATCCCTCAACGTAAAATTGCGATAGAACACAGTACGCCGTGCAATCCACAAATGCAAGTTAAAGAAGAAGCCATATATCATCAACACAATCCAGAAGCGCCTGCGTCTTCTCTGGGCCAAAGCTCATTTAAAATGGACTAAGGCAAAAATGGAAAATGAATCTGTGGTCAGATGAATCAAAATTTTCAATTCTTTTTGGAAACCACGGATGTCATGTCCTACGGACTCAAGAGGAGAGGGACCTTCCAACTTATCAGCGCATAGTTCAAAAGCCGGCATCTCTGATGGTATGGGGTTACATTAGTGCCTATAGCATGGGAAGTCATAAAACACATGCTCTCATCCAGACATCTCCTCTTTCAGGGTAGGCCTTGTATATTGTATACCCCTCCTGTCTACGCAGAATCCGGGCTGCAGGGAAAGACGTCTGACTCCCTCAACTCTGCTGAATGGTGTCAAGAGGAGGGGCAAATATGTGTTTCATTAAGAATAGGGTTTTAGTCCGTGGCATAAATATTATGTTCAGATTATGAAATGTTATGGAACATTTTAAGAATCCTAAACTATTACTGACAAATAAAAGAATGATGAAGTCATCTGTAAATTCTCTATATATTACACCAGCACATTAGGCAACATATACAGTCATGATGTGTTTTTTTTATAGATGGCTGAACAGTTGACCCGTACGGCTGCAAGATGAAAACAGCAGATGTAATACACTCCGAGTCCTACAACACATATCCTCATCGGATGTGCCAGGCAGCTGCTCGTCTCCACACCCAAGAATGCTGTGGGAATTCTTCTTTGGATTCTCCGCTTTCGCTAAGAAGGGCCAAATCCTTTTCCTGCCAATCACCTGCTGTGTGACATGCCGGAGGGATCCCCAGTGGAACCCTTACATAAGTCAATACTTAGGCACCTGTCCTATCAAGTCTTGTCATACTATTCACCGAATTGGATTTACAGCGAGCCGTCAGTCAAAAAATATGCTGTGCTATATATGCAATATTACACTCTAAAAACAGCTGGCTGCACGGGCCAGTATATATGCAAGCGTAATATTCAGATATGGTATTCCAGCAAAACTTGTACTTAATTAAGGTGAGCTTTTATCTCTTTGTTCCTCGATGCCCCTCCCTTTTTAATTCAGGCATCACCCATCTTAAACTGTTTTGCTAAGGGCTAAACCACAAACAGATTATACAATTGTCAGTTACCTCTCAGTTATCGTATAACTGAAAAATATACGTCCACGTATGTCTGTGGAGTCCTGAGTCACATGGGAGGATAATGTTAATGAGTTCATGGTAATTCCACTTTGCAAGTCAAATGCTGCCGAAATGGCTAAGCTAATAAAGTATGGCACATATTACATAAGATGTATTTTATTACATGGGGATTTTATTGCAAAAGAGATTTTCTCATTTTTGGAGATTTATCATTAACCCTCTCCTGCTCAGAAGACAGTTCTCATATTTCATAACTAACCACCCCAGGAATCTACACTATCCTACCAAAAGTAATTGGACCCTGGAGCAAGAATCAAAAGTTGTACTTATTTCCATATGGTAATAATTAGTGGGGCTCCTGTCCACGGATATATGTGTAAAACGCCGTGGGTCTCCCCGCAGCATTTAACAGATTTTGTAAACATCGACTCTTATGGCTGCGAGTGCGCTACACAAGGCCCCGTATCACACGGACATGCACAGTGTGATTTTTTTTTTTTATTCCCCATTTCATGGAGGTGATGCGTATGAAAATGCTGCCAATACACAATGTATTGCGTATGGACAGCGTTTCATACGCTGCTTGCACCAATGTATAGGGCTTATGCTGCGTGGCACGCAGAGAAATAGGGCATGCTGTGACCCATATCTGGAGACGCAGTATGTACACATACATGTGCATGGATCAATGAAAGTCCATTGACTTTCATGGACTCCCTTCACCGCGTGTCATGCGGCCATGCAACGCACGTGTAATACGTGGTGAAAATGAGCCCGTAGTGAGGCTTCCTTTGGCCATTGGATTCTCTCCATGTCATACTTTCTACTAACGACTTATACACTTCAGCTGATATTTCCCTCCATCCATCCTGCAAATGTCTAGTAAGTTCTTTCAAAGAAGGTGCATTAGGCTGTCTACAATGGCGAAAGCATTAGTCAAAATAACCAGCAGAGGTCAGAAGAAGAGATGGGAACATAGTCGGAATGGCTATGCCAAAGTCAGGAAACCAGAAGTTCAGAATCAACTCACTAGCATCCTGAGGAGACCAAAAAGTATGAAATACTCCAGCACTCTATAGATGCCTGATGTATACTGGGAACACTGGGGATTGGGAAGGAGACCTTTGCTGGTAGCAAGCTGGCCCTTTAAGAATGTATCTGAGAGCTCATGTATACCCTTTGGACTGCAGCCAGAGACAATGTAGATGCCAGAGTGGGGGACCAAATGTGTGCCACGGCCGACAGACAAGTGTATGCGCAAATACGCTCACCTCAGCGCAATGTATTTGCGCAGTTGATTTGCGTGTGCATCGACACACTGTACTGTACTTTTTTGAGCACGCAGGGCCTGTTCATATGTGTGCACACAACACCCCACCCTAATTTAAAAGGCTTTTCAGTCTAATGAGTTCCAGAAAGTGGACGAAATTTGCAAAAATCTCATCCACACGCTGCAGCCAAGCCGTTCGGAATTCAAAGCCGCGGCATGACAATTGTATCGCCATTTCCGCTGCGGGCTCTCTTCTCTCTATGGTGTTTCGAAGCTGCCTTTCCGCTGCAGAAATCTCGTGCAATGTCCGTGCGGTCCCGCTGCTGACATTCCGCAAGATTGATGGTGCTGTTAGGGGATGTAACAGGGAGCTGGCTGATGTATTTTTTTTAATACCTACTTCAGCGATCCACAGTTGTCACCCAGTGAAGATAGCGAGGCGCACAAAATTCTGACGCATTTCAGATTTTCGTGCGCCCCGAGATCTTCGCCGGATGACAGGGCTGCATTGCGGGCAAGTAAAAAATACTTGACCCGGCTGCCTATTAGGTCCTCTAACAGTACCAAATTATAGTACTGTGGGGATGTTCCCATATATCTCCATACACATCATCTTCATATAGAACCTCTAGTTTTCTTGCTTTTTTACAGAAAGTAGGGATCTTGGCCCAATAATGGAGCCTGTGCTGCCTCAGCATCTCACGCAGCCAGATACCGGTGTCAGAAGGACAGCCGCGGCCAGAAACAGCCTCAGCAACGCCGAGCGCCAATTACATATGTCAGAGGCAGAGAATATCCAGAGTGCAGAGACAAACAGAGGATCCATTTAATGAGTCCAGAAATAATAGTGACCTCTCCAACGTCAGGTCTTCCAAACGATTACCTCACCCCATAATGTACTGGCAAAACACACTACAATAAAGGCGCAAGTTCAATGCAGGATGTACACAGCTGGCTCCGAAATAAGTCTTGTCACAGCAGCAATGGCCGAGCTCAATGCTAAGTTAATGAAAGACATAATGTAGAAGGGAAAAGATTTCCCCCGAGATGTGAAAACTAATGTATTGGCAGGGGTGTATCTTCCCTCTCGTCAGTATGAAAATATAGGGCGGGCCATGGAAGATTAGCCCGGCAACACACCCTTAGGAAAGCAGTCTATAAGAAAATCTGTCTGTGTTGCCCATAGCAACCAATCACAGTACAGCTGTCATTGCTTATACCGCTGAGGTAAAATGAAAGCTGCGCTGTGATTGGTTGCTATGAGCAACAATTTTTTTTTTTTTTTAGACAGCTTTCATAAAAGTGTAGTGTCGGGGTACTTTTCCATGGCCCCTCCTGTACATATGCTATATATTATACATGCCTCAGAGCATAAGTATTCACTGACATCAAGCAGAGATCTTGCAATGCTGAATATTTAATACACAAATATATTAAAAAAGATGCCTAACTTTTCATTCTACAATATATGAAGCCTTAAAAGGGACCCAATGTATCCCGTTCCTCCTCCACGGCAGCAGGAGGAACGGGATACATTGTCGCAGCTGTACTTCTCTGTATTTAGCCATCCAAGATGGCCAATGAAATCTTCTGACTACCTAATCCCCACAGTGCGCTGGTAGTGATAGACTACTAATACCTGCTCTTTGACTGGCCAGAGCGGCTCACATGATCAGCACAGGCCAATCAGACAGAAGTGCATAGGTAGTTAGAAAATTGCTGCAGCCAGTTTGGATGACCAAAAACAGCAGATCTGACGGGCTCCAAAGAAGAACAACTGCAGGTAATATAGCCCCTCCCCTCTTGTTGCAGGGCAGGATTTTGGCCTGAAGCGGGAGGGTTGATTTAGGCCGGCCTCACACAAGTGTATGCGTATTTGCGCGCGCCTGAGTGCTGCATATTTGCAGAGTGAACTGTGCTTTTTTGGCGCGCGCATCTGCATATTTTATTGTACTTATTGCCCCCCGCAAGTCATCGGAAAGGGCATCCGTGTGATGTCCATTACGAGTTGCACCCAACAATTGTGGGTGCAACTTTTAAATCGCGGGTGTGCATGTAGCTTTAAATGGGTAAGCTCTGATTCCGTTGCATATATGAATGTGATTGGTATTAATAGTCCTATTAAACAAAGGGATCAGCTTTTAATAGACCTCTATTGTTCTATTTTTGAAACTCCCCGCAGCAGTTCCATTTCTTTAATGCAGTAGTTGCTCGGGTGGCATATTTGCCAATCATTAAGCCGTTATGCAAGCATATCATGTTTATACAATAATTAGAAGGGTGGAAACGTTACATTTAGACCTATTCTACAAGTATAATCTATTGAGATTTCATCATTAAAACAGATATACATCTAGACATGTAGCTTGAACCCCGGGAGGAATTCACAAAGAGACTTTCATCTTATACCGATGACTTCATTCCGTATAGGAACTATATACATTCTAGAAGTGAGGTATCTATTTGTGTAGTAAGATAAATCTGTTTGCAGTCAATACCTGATTGTGCAATTACCATTATCTGCCTTCACACCTGAGCACTACCACCTTGTATACAGTTGCTTTATAAGGGTACTTTTACACGGCACGGCCACCGCTCCTGTGCTTTCCCATGGGAGCCATAATGGTTCGATGAAATGGAGTTTTGGTGCATCGGAGATCTCTTCCGGGCGCCCGCCTCCATTCACAGTAAACAGCCAGTTAGTCATAGATAGACGTCGCTTACTCATTAGTCGCTTTGTTTCAGCGAACTCAAACGAGGCAACTAGTGACTAATTAACGATTTCTCATTCAGTACCCTGTCAGGTCGCACCTCTACATGGGGCAACTACTGCAGGAAATCACTAGTTGAAGGGAATTTTCAGCCAGCTGCTCGTCCTTGTAAAAGTACCCTTAAGGCCCATTTACACGCAAAGATAATCTTTCAAACGATTGAAAGATTAAAGCGATCATTTTGCATAAAATGCTAATGGGCAATAATCAAGGTAATCTCTAGCTCCCATGGAGATAACAGCCTGTCATCTGTTTTCTCTCACGGGCTGCAGAGAGAATACAATGTAATCTTCTGCTCCCGTGAAGAACACAGCGTGCAGTCTGAACAATGGATTTTAAGCTTACCAAAAAATCATCGTTTAGATGAAAAGTGCACGATTGTAGCATTTACACACAACGATTATTGTTCAAAAGGCGTCGTTTTAACGAATTTTGAGCGAAATTCGGTGCGTGTAAATGGGCCTTCAGAGGTCTTCATTCACATTAGATGATCTTCCCTACCTCTGTACACCACTGTGTGCACCAACACAAATTTGAACAGCCATAGTGTACGGCATATTTCTGGAAAAAATAGCGTTGTGTGCCATGCGATTCTTTCTGGTCTTTTGGATAGAATCTCTGTTTGAGGCTCCCAACGAGGCCTTAAAACAGTCGTTATTTATTCATGTTAACCAGGCTTATAGAGGAATACACTAAAGTTGCCCATACACATTCAATAATTGTCGGATTAACAATTTTCTACTGACAGCTGTTTCCTTCAACTGCCCTATACATGTGTTTAGGGAGATAAGCTACAGTCAGACAGCTGTGCTTCTGGTTTATCTCCCCAGGAATAAAAGGATCAAATGTTGAAATTCAAAGTTCCTAATTGTTCTTTTCTCAAACATGATCTGTCTGGGGAAAGTTGAGCTGTCCCTATACACATTAGAGAGTTGTCTAGTCCCACCCCAAGTTTGACTACATGCTTTAGATAGCTGTCAGCTGAATGAGCGTTGAGCCGAAAGCTATCCCTCATGACACTATCTACATGCATGCCTTTCCCGGCTGAGCATGCCCGTCATCAACTCCATTAGCACTGCAGCCCCGCGATCCTTCTAGTTTTTGCTCTGGAGCAGCTACCAGCTGACCGCCGCAGCACCCCGATGTCATTCTCCTGGCATATCCACTAAAATACTGTGAGCTGATACGCCAGGAGAAAGTTATTTGACCACTGCGGCCTCTGACTGGCTAAAGTGGTCAGGTGGTAGCCATTCCCAAACAAAGACTGGGTGGACTGCAGCACTGATCACCAGAGCCAAGCACTGGTAAGTATGGCTGGATTTGTTATTTTAACACCTTTACCCTGTCCTCAAAAACTTGTATTAGTAACCAGGCAACCCTTTTAAGACCCATAGACATCGCTATGCCTGAGGGAACAGAGCAGGACATGGAGATCTAAAAAACACCAAAGGAAAAAAAAATCCTGTATTATGCACCAATACTGAGGCCATGCACTACGCATAGTGTATCGTTTTCGTCTTAAGTGTTCCTTTAATGTTTATGGGATAGAAAACCGATGTGTAAAAATGGGAAGATTCACATTACCTCGCATGAAGTTTTTCTTTGTAAGAAAGTTATATACATTGCATGTGCAGCAAATAATCCCTTGGAAACTATCCTACTAAAAGTAATTGGACACCTGTGCAAGAATCAGAAGTAGTATATATTTCCATATGGTATTACTTAGTAGCTCCTCCTTTGCCCCGAATGACATTGGATACTCTCCATGCTATACTTTCTACGCTACACTTTAGCTGGTATTTCCCTCCATTCATCCTGCAAACGTCTGACAAGTTCTTTCAAAGAAGATAGACGCTGTTCATATTTTGTAACCCAACATTTCAATTCTTCTCAAAGAAGTTCAGTAGGGTTCAGGTCGCAACTCTGTGTAGGCCAGTCCAATAGTTAGGATCTGTATCTTCAACCCAATGTAAAACAGTGTTGGGTTTGTGACAAGATGCATTGGCCAGTTAGAAATATAGCTGACTATTCCCAGGGTATTGCCACATTGTCAGCAGCACATTATAGTCTAGAATGTCAGGGTACACCGCTGTGTTCATGGTTCTTGTCACTACAAACAACGGACCAAGAACATGACATCCCTAGATCATATAGTAACCACCGCCATATTTAACTGTCGGCACAACACACAGTCAGACAAAAGGTGTTCCCCAGGTTCTTCCACACCTAGATATATATATCTGATTTGAAGATGGAGTAGTCCGATTTGTCACTCCATAAAATGGTCTTCCATTGGTCGACTGTCCAATGACGACGGTCCTTGTACCATTGTAGACTGGCCGATGCATTATGCTTCATGATGGATGGCATGTATCCAGCAGCATAACCTGTATATCCAGTAGCGTGTAATTCCCATCAGAAACCACGGCCTCATCTACACGGCCGTAGGCATTTTTACATGCGCCCGCTGGTGCCTTAAAAACGCATGAACGGGCACACAAATCTAACGTTTTTCCCCCATGTTTAGACGGCAGGGGCAGCAATGTCGTCCAGCGGGGAGAGACAGTTTAGCTCTGCTAAGCTGCTCTCCCCCTTCTCTCCCCGTCGCTGGCTCTCTGCAAGGGGAGGGGCAGGATGGGGGTGGAGTTAGTGTGCTAAGCTCCCATCTCCTCTCCGCCCCTTGTCAGCAACCAGCAATAGAAGAGGGCGAGCCTTAGCCGGAGAGGAGGAAAAAAGGGGTTGGGAATTTAGCAGTCACGGTGCTAAACTCCCTTCCACCTCCCTTCTCCGGCAGCTGTCATAGGCTCCCATAGGAGTCTATGCAGCCGCCGCCGATGTAAAAATGCCTCGCCAAAATGCACTATCACGCCTCGGACATACACCCATGTGCACTGATGCATTGTAAACCAATGCATCAGAGGGGCAGCGTATATCGGCTTGTGTGAATTCAGCCTACGGCTGACACCTCCGGGAATCTGCATCTTATGTAGCATGGTTTAGGACTAGAGATAAGCGAGCATACTCGCTAAGGCAAACTACTCGAGCGAGTAGTGCCTTATGCGAGTACCTGCCCGCTCGTCTCTAGAGATTCGGGTGCCGACGGGGGGTGGGGGTGGGGTGGGGGGGAAGAGAGCTCTCTCTCGCTCTCTCTCACTCTCTCCCCCCGGCTCCTCCCTGCTCACTCCCGCAACCCACCGCTCTTCCCCGCCAGCACCCGAATTTTTAGAAACGAGCGAGCAGGTACTCGCATAAGGCACTACTCGCTCCAGTAGTTTGCCTTAGCGAGTACGCTCGCTCATCTCTATTTAGGACACATGAAACACTAATAAGACACAATCCATTCTACTGTTAGGGGAGGTCCAAATACTTTCGGTAAGATATTGTACTTTAGTATGGTTGTGATATGGTACAAACATGTATTTTTCAATAGGAAAGACGGTGTTTAACATAAACGTCTTGCAATGGAGAGTGCCACGTGTTAACTCTGCAACAAGTTTTTTCTCATGGGGGATGACGCTGTAGACCAGTAGTTATTTTAAAGAATAGCGTAATTTGTTATTATAACCAGACTACAAATTATGTTCACCGAGCGAAGAGACAGGCGGCTGCCAGCCTTTATTCTGAAATACTCATTTGGAAATAACACCCAGTTGTGTGCCACCCACCTCCTGGCTATATTATAATAAAGTTTACATGGACCTGCTAAAACTTGCGATTCCTTACAAGCAAGCTGTTCATTATTCCTGACCTTGCACACAATATCATGACATATAATAACCTGCACACAGTAAGGTCAAAACTACATTTCCGTCCTCGCACACACGATAAGAAGTATAATTCTGCATACTCCCTCTGGAGAAAGTGCTGTATTGTTGTGTGGCCCATGAAACATTGCACATTTCCTTCCCATTCACCTCCAGTGTTTCCAGCAGACAGTATTTCCCTTGGTCAGGGTTATTTGGGGGCACTAAAACAATAAGGAGATTCTGTGTTCTTGCAGCAGAGGAGATTGCAAGTCTGCCAGTACCTGCCAACGTCTGACAGCTCCTATCTGGGAGATTTGGCCAGGATATTTGCAGTCACAGACGACAGCAGTAGTTTGCTTTGAAAAGGAGTTAAACTGCATTAGGATAAAAAGCGTTTTATCCAGAAGTCAGGATACTATTGTTCACAGACCATATCTTGACTGGGGTAGTGAATAGAGCCATTAAACCTAGCTGATAAGAGAAATATTGGATTTGCAAGAAGTCTTGAGAGGAGTGGGTTCATACAAATGACTGGTGCCAGCTTTATCCAGACAGGCGTTTTATTAATGACTGCTAAAATTAGTCTGTAAGGAAGAATTGCAGTAATTAAGCTAGCTAAAGAGAAATTGGTGACATTTCGAACTTCAGTAAAACCATTAGAAAATTGCTGACTGTGCATGCCAATCATGGAATTCGGATGTTTAACTCAACTTATTTGGATGTGCACTAGGCAACCTAGAACAACACAAATCCGTTACAGTGGAATCGATAACACAAAATACGCCGGAAAGTGTCTGGGCAGAAGTGAACTACGAACCGATGGTGTCCACATAAAATATCTGAAAGGTGCAATAAAAACTTGCAGAGTTCTTCTATCGTTTCATGTCATTCTGGTTGCTGTATGTCAATTCAAATATAAATACTCTGAATGATCACTGCATTAAAGAGGTTTTCCCATTACTTATAATTGCTGCACAACCAATCTGTCCTTCCCGGTTGCTGCTAACCAGGACATGTGACTGCTGCAGCCAATTACTGGCTATAGAAGGTCACTGTGTGGAGCGTGTGACAGGCAGTAGGTAGTGCCTGACCGCAACCCCATAAGCAGGTGAGTGAGATAAGCAGCGGCGGTGCACCTTAACATTTGTGTTCTAGTTGTCTTCTATCCGAGGAAACAACACGTTATGTGGATTCTTTTTCTCTCACTGCATCCTACTTGCATTCCACCTAACATAGTAAAGAATAGTTTAGGCTAGCAGGAATATCATGTATATGGTATGCAGAGTCCCAATGGTTATCCTCAATCATATCCATGGAGTTATGTAATGATCATAACTGTATAGGAAGCAACTGGCTCAATTATTGTTTGCTTTGGCACAAGTTTCTTCCATCTGCAGAGTCAAGATTTCCCAATATTCTCTTATAGTGAGGGAGCAGAGTTTCACTAAACATAACAACGGCTTTGTTGTCACAGATGCATTGGCTAATAGAACAAATGAACTCATATCGTTATCGCATCAATATGAAACAAAGTGTCTTTTGTTAATGAGTAAATATCTTTGTGGTCCCATGTGAAAATTTCAAAGAGTAATTCCACCCTTGTATTTATAGACCAAGCACTGTTAGACCTGTGGCAGTGGGAATGGCAAGTTTGTCATCATTCATCAAAGTCCATTGGGGATACGGACAGGGCATGATACTGTTGGAAATGCCTGCATCTTGCCACATTTTTTGCCTACATCCTTGAGTATCCTTGAGCGTCACATCATGCCTGCTCTCCCTCTCCAGACTACAGATTGCATGGTCTCTGAGCCAGTGTTCTATCATCCCACCCACATGACTCTCCGAACGCTCTGCCCACTACACCCACCAGTAACATACTGAAACCGTTGTTCCCTCTAAGCTATGCACTCTGGAAAGGTAAGAGTTAAAACGAGATATTAATGAGGACTTGCGGCCCATTTACACGGAACGATGATCGCTCAAACGGCAGTTTGAGTGATCACTTTGCATAACCCCTTAGGAAGCTAATGAGCTACTTAAGAGTTTATAGGCATGTAAATGAAGGCGTAGTGGGATACCGCTGATCGCTCTGAGAACAGCAGGAGCGCTGACAGCTCTGAGCGAGATACCAGCTGACAGAATACTATCAGCGGTTACCCGCTGAAAACGTAAAGTCAGCGATGAATGAATAGTGCGCGAAAAGTGCATGATGGCCGCGCATTTAGACGCAACGATTATCGCTCAAAAGATGACTTTTGTGCAAATTTTGAGTGATAATCGTTGTGTCTAACTGGGCCTCAAGAAGCCCAATAACAGGTCTACCTGTCTGCAGAGTTTGAAACTTTATCAGTTCCAGAGTGCTCAGCGTAGAGGCAACAGTTACCTAAAAGTCATTGGATAATGACACTTAAAAATATGTTGTACTACAATGGAGGGTTATGCAAGGAGTAAGGACATAAGTTTAAGCCGAAATGCGTAAGGGGCTATTTTACATGCCATCTCCAGTTTTATGGTCATGAACATGATGCACTTTGGAAATGAAGCCTGAAATTTTAGGGGATTCCTTGAATGCTGGACATTTTGTACTATAATCCCCTGGTGTTCACCGCCGGGCTGAGGCATGGTTCGTGCACCGGATTTCCTGCTGCTGGAGCTGATCAGCTGGATCATTACGTTCAACAGTGAATGAAGTAGAAGCAGATGGATGGGGATGCGCACTTCACACTTGCAGAACTGCACATGCACCAGAACGTTCCCCGCTTCTGGGGATATCTACTCACCCATCTAGCATATTCAAACTGAAACTGAACAGGGCACGGACACGACTGGAAACCATGAGTATCAGCGTTACAGACAAGACGTCACCAGAAGACTGAAAATCAGTTCAAAACCCAGGTCATGTGATGTCTACTACAATTGGGGAAACGGTACAAAACAGTTACTATGTCTCCATGGCAGATCTTTACATTGATGTATAACCAGCATGCATCTGGATAGTCAAAGTGGTCCTGGAACACCCCCTTAAGCTGGAACTGACTCCATTGTAAGGCCAAAACTCCACACTGATAGTAAGCAACCAGATCATTGATCTCAGTGTGAAATAGCATGTTATGGCTATTATTATTAGCCTATGGGGGGGGGGGGGGTAAAAGCTGTTTTATGCATCAGTGATTTCGAAGGCACTACAACAAACACATCATGAATTGCTCTTTAGGGTCCTTTTAGATGAGCTCATTATAGCTTGAATGAGCGAGCTACGTCATCACTAGGTTGTCCGCTTTCGTTCAGCCTGTTTATACAGGCAGATACATTGTTGGCTCGTTCAAACAATCATCATTCAGTCTTTCACATTTGCTGTATAAGTGAATGAGAAGGACTGAACGAATGCTGTTTAACCCCTTAATGACATGGCCTATTTAGGGCTTAAGGACGCAATGATTTTTGGCAGATTTTCATCTCTGTTTTTCAAAAGCCATAACTTTTTAATTTTTCCGTCAACGAAGCCATTTAAGTGCTTGTTTTTTGCGTGGCGAACTGTAGTTTTTATTGGTGCCATTTTTGGCTACATAGACTATATTGTAAAACTTTTATTCATTTTTTTACGATAGGGAAAGAAAACACATCAATTCTGCCATAGATTTTTGGCTTGTTTTTTTTTACAGCGTTACTCATGCAGCATAAATGACACAAAACATTTTTTCTGTGGGTCCGTATGATTACAAACGATACCAAAATTCTTATATTTTTTTAGGTTTTTCCACTTTTCCGTAATAAAAATGATTTTTTTCTAAATTGCTACATTCAAAGTCCTATAACTGTTTTCATTTTTCCATGGATGGAGCTCTATGAGGGCTTATTTTTAGAGAGACACTCTGTAGTTTTAATTAGTACCATTTCGGGGTAAATACGGCTTTTTTGATCCCTTTTTTTGCGTTTTTTGGGAGGCAAAAATCAAAAAAGAAGCATATTGCCTTAGTGTTTTAGTTTTTTTTAATGCTTTTTGCTGTGCAGGATAAAAAGCATTTATTGTACGCATCGTTACAGATACGACGATAACAAATATGTGGGATTTTAATTTTTTAAATACGTTAATATGAGAAAAAGCACAAAAGGGTTTTTTTTACATTTTTTTTACTATAATTATATATATTACACTTTTTATGTCACTGTAGGGGACATGTACAATCACACCCATGATCGCTATGATAAGCCATTGCAAGACTTCTGTCCTGCAATGCCTTATCACTTGTTATAGCGATCATAGGCAACGGTAATGCAGGACGCCTGTATCTGGTCTCCGATGACGTCACGGAGGGAGCGCACTCTCTCTGTGAACCCTTTACATGCCGCGATCCACATAGATTGCGGCAGGGAAGGGGTTAACAGTGGGGGTCGCTGTCCCAATGCACCCCCAGTGTTGCAGCAGGAGGTTGGCTATCAGTGACAGCCGACTCCCGCTGCCGGATAGCGCGGGATCTCTCCTGATCTTGCGCTATTCCGAGGTGTACGTCCTGTTGCGTTGTGTACCCTTCTGCTAGGACGTACCTTTGCTTCCTGTGGCAGGAAGGGGTTAAACTGAGCAAGCGATGATTTTTATGCCTACATAACGACAAAAAAAAGCGAATGATTCTCATTCATCGTTCAGTCATTAGCTTGTGTATCGCGCACTTTGGCTCATGTGAACTATTTTTTGGATGATAATCGGTCTAAAAGCAGCGCCCAAGAGGTCTGTGTGCCCTGCCATCATAGTCCACCAGTGCGATGATCTCACATGTTTCTATGACATGTCAGAGGATTGTATTGACTGTATTAAAAGAAAAAGAAAAAAAAAAATTATATATATAATATCGCACCCAAAAAGCGCTGTGTGCACGGAAACAAATGGTGTGTATCTGCTATTAGTGCGAGTTTCAATGATACCGGCCCTTTGACCTCTGCAGAGACACAGAAGGAGGCAACATATTGCAAGAGCACAGACCTTCAAGATCTGGCAGGGAAATTAACATGATACTGAGGATCACTTTACAAGTCCCCTGATGGCTTCACTCTGGGGAGGCTGAACTTGAGCTACAGATTGTGCTTGCATTAAACAGCAGACGATACCAACACCAAATATTGCTATATACAGATAAAATATTTGGTTCTACATCATTTACCAAACTGCAACGTTAATTAATGCAAATGCAATAAAATCAAATTGTGTAAAAAAATAGCAATTTGTGCGTTTAATGAAAAAAAAAAAAAAAAAAGTCCTTTGTTTGAGCATAGGCTTTCAGAACAAAGCCTAGGTCTGCTTCCTCACACCTACTCCTAGCACACAGATGTCAGCATAGCTACACCATCTGTTGCTAGGCAGAATGCGCTCACGGCGAGGAACTGCAACCTATGCAAAACTGACAAGCTATTAGCATACCTTGTGAGTTTGTTTTTCTGCAATTAACCTGAATCCATCGTTCTTCACTATATGCTGTTTTTATACGGGGTTCTTATTTTAGTGCGGTTCAGCAAAGAAGAAAATGTTAGCACAAAAGTACATGAGGTTAAGCAGATTAGCATTTTTCCCCCATAAATGCAGGTAGATACAATATAGACTCAGCAGGACTTTCCATTCATAATAACAGATGGTATCGTGTGGTGGAAATAAAACGTACAGCAGCCATAATGCGCGGCCCAACAAAGGAAATAGTTTCATAACAAAAAGAGTGGCTGGTTAGGCTGCTCTCACATCGGCGGCGGGGGTTCCGGTTTACATTGGGAGAGCAGGACAGTGGAATCCCCTAGCCAACAGATCTTATGACGGAACTGAAACAGTTCCGAACGGGCTCCATTGACTATAATGGGGTCCATTCGGGTTCCGTTGGCTCGCGGCCAGCAAATTCCAGCATGTTGCGAATTTCCGCGATTCTCCGCGGTGAGTCTGTCAGATAGGCTCACGGCGGAGATCTGTCTACCAACACCTGCTCCCGGGCGGCGGCTCCCGCAGCGGCCGTGAACAGGCAGCCTTAGGCTGGAATCCGACCCTGTGCCTGACTGACGTCCGCGCATACCTGTCATTAGGTCTCCTCTTCTGTATTGCGGATGTTCTGCACAGCTTACTATCGGACATGCACAGTACAGATTTTTTTTTCTAAACCCCTGCTTTCCCAGCGTCTTCTTCTAGCGATGACATGGAATCCGCGACCATTCCACAATGTCAATAGCGGATGGGCAACAGGTCGGACGGCTTCCATTGACTTCAATGGAAGCCATCTGCGCGGAATCCGCTCAAAAATAGAGCATGCTACAATTTTTTCTCCGCGAGTGGGAAAAAAAAACCAAAAAAACCCCCACGCAATTGATTTCCACTCATGTGCAGGAAAAAGCACTATTCCATAGCATGCTATGGAAATTAATATGCGGCAGAACCCGAAGGAGGATGCCCGCTCTTGACTCCGCAATTCAAATTCGGCCGCGTGCAGCCGTCCATAAGGCCTCACGTCCACATTGGTAAAACACTGCAAATCTCCCCGCAGCATTTTACCGCTGTTTGTAAATATCGGGCCTTTCGGCAGAGACTCAGCAGAGACCACGTATGGTTTCGGGTGTACTGCGCATGCCTGCGTATTTTTTAAATTCCCCATTCTGTTTCCTAGAGCTGTTGCGTATGAAAGCGCCACCCATATACAATGCATTCCGTATGGATAGCATGGCATGTGCTTCCTATACAAATATATAGGGCTCACGCTGCATGGAAAGCAGAGAAATACAGCATGCCGCCATCTATTTCTCGTGCGTATGTACATGCAGTGTCTGCATACACATGTGCAAGGATCAATGAAAGTCCATATATGAGTAGATTTTCCGTATTTGCCTTATGCAAAGACATGAGATCCTGCAGACACTGCCGTGTCTTTCATAAAGACATATATCCTCCCTCGCTTACAAGAAACAACAGGGATGAAGTACGGAAAATATCAGACTGCAGTGAAAAAAGATAAGATGACTTCTAAAGTTACGATGAGGTGGGAATAAAGAAACCATGAAGTCCTCAACAAAATAAGACGGTGAGGTACAGCCATGGTTTCTGTGAGAACATGAAGTGGTTTCTTCTGGATATTCCTATGTGTATCAGCGTCAAGTTCCTTGCAGATATTAGGGCAGGTACAAGCAGGTCTCTTCTATGCGCCTCACGTTTTCATCCAACACTTGAGGCTTCCACAAGACAGGGCCTGCTCCCCACGCTTGATGCACACGGCCAGAGAATAGAGGAGGAGGGCTTCAGAGACGTGCCGTGGGGGATTAATAGGAATCAAGGCTAGGCAGTTTTCCCTATAGGCCATGGTGTCATTTGACTGGTGAGGCTGGTTATCTTCACATGGCGTTCCTCGCTTCTCAACCTTCTCCAAACAAGCGGTTTCTTTCCAGTAAAATAGCTACCTTTGTCTGCTCCCCTGAGATGATCCTATATGTTGGGGAATATAAATGGCCCTGCTGTGTAATCAGAGCAAAATTACGCCATAATTTACCTTCTGGATGGCAAATTCATCAGCGGCAAATTGAATAAAATAAAAGTGCCTATACACATTAGACCAAAAGTTAATGAAAACGGATGAGTTCAACCGTAATGAAAATGATTGCTTCAGCGCACCCATAACAGTCCATAACCGTATGTTAAAAGTTGGCGGTGTTTGAAATTAGATAAATACAAACATAATATGTACTAGATGGACTAGATATACCAGTATATCTTTTTTTCAGCTTATTACCCCCCTCCGTTTATCCATAGCAAGGCAAAAAAAAACCAATGAGGTAGAAGCCAATTTTCCTCAATTAAGGGGGAAAAAAAAAACTTTTCCAAGTCTGACCACCAGAATAATCCCCGGGTCACCGGCCCTTCTGAGGTAATTAGTGACTATAACATGTAATATTGTGTTGCTCAAGAAAGGCGTCCAGGCCCCTCTTACTATTTTAGTGAGTTTCCCATCACTACGCCCTCAGGGAGAGAGTTCTATAGTTTCACTGCTCTTAGGCTGGGTTCACACTGGGCGGATTCCGGGCGGAAATCTCGCGGTTTGGCCACAGCGAAAAACCGTGAGATTTACGCTGGGAAACCGCTGCTTTAAAAACCGCGGCACTTAGTTGGCCGCAGGCTTTTCCATTGCTCCCATAGAGGAAAGCGTGGCCGCAGCAGAAGGGAAAAAAAAAAAATGAACATGCTGTGGCCAGCGAATCCACACCGCAGCGCCGGCTTCTGCCGCGACGGATTCGCCATCCCGTGTGGACGAGATTTCTGAGAAATCTCATTCACATGGCTGGCTAATCCCGGGATTAGCGTCCGCAGACGGACTTGCCGCTACGTTCCGCGCACATTAGCGACACGTGAAACTATCACGTCTAAATAGAACCAATGGTCATACGTAGGAATTTTAGAACACTCGCACCTGCAAAAGATAGCACACGCGTGTGCAAAGACGTGTCCTATTTTTGTTGCATGCTTTCCATAGGCTCCACAGCACGCACCTTGGATCGTGTGAACTTTAGTAGCTTTAAGTAGCCCATTCACGCGACCTTTTACAGCACTGTAGCTGCGATCTTTTCACATCGCTAATGCGGGCGGAACACGCTCGTGTGAACGAGCCCTAAAAGAGGGGACTTGGGGACTTGTTAATTGTATAGAGCTAACTTATTCCGCAGCGCTTTCAGGTAAAACTGAGTAGTCATTTTACCGACCTCAGGCGGCTACCTGAACCATGCACAACCTTCAGGTAGTGAGCAAGAGCTTAGGACTGCATACTACTGCCTTAATGCCCTGCACCACACGTGGCCCCAAATCTACGTCGGTAAAGAAACCTTCTTTCCTCTAGATGTAGAGGGCGCTCTCTTGTTACAGTCCTGGGTATAAATAGATGATGGGAGATCTCTGTACTGACCCCTCATATATTTACACAGTAATTAGGTCGCCCCTCAGCCGCCTTTTTTCTAAAGTGAATAACCCCAAAATTATCCCTTAAAGCTCGTTCATCCACCGCCCGGTGTCACTGAATATGTATGGCCAGTTTGAACGACTTTAATGACCAAAATTCGCATTAAAGTCTGTGGGTGCGTAAAATAATGCAGTGAATACGCATTAGTATTTGCGTTCACTGCGGATTTTGGGGTTTTTTTTTTTGCACATCCAGATTTCTGTGACTTGTGACAAAACCGACATCACTTGGGCCTTCTTGCATTTTTTTTTTTGCAATGAGCCACATTAATCATGGTCATGCAATAAGTAGAGACGTAAGCCACAATAGAGCTTGTACACTCTAAAACTGAATTTGGGAGAGGACAAAGGTTTGCAAGGATTATCACCCAGCTTTCCTAGACCCCTGAACTGCAAACCCGTTATTGGTGATGCGTTGCTACACAGTAGGCATATTTTGGGCCTATCTTTTTATGGACCCTTCAAATACCATTTTTGTAGAAATGTTGTACATCAATGGAAAACACTCACTTTTGTATCTACACAAGTGTGAACCGATATGGCATGTATTGCGCTGAGCCAGCAGAATACAATACTCCCACCCTGATGCACAATGTCAGACAACTGCACGGAAATGCATTAATCAGACTGACAAGTGTGCACGAGTGACATGAGGGTATTAGTGCACACGTGTGCAGGCAGCAATATGAGGAGCAGCTGCTAAATAAGCTTCCTCCCTCCATCCCTTGTATATATCCAACTCCTCCCCGCGTCACTCAGGGCGCAGCAGCAGCCATTGTGTGTCAGCCAAGTGGCACTTAATGAAGTCAGGGATTGAGAGGGGATGTTCATCAGGCCCTACACAAAGGTGGGGGAGGGATTGAATAAATGGTTCTGCAGCTCTTATCCCCAGCCCTCTGCTTATCCAATACCAAGAACACATCATTAGTATTAACCCTCGTTTAGGCAGCAAAATATTTCAAGAGCCAATGCAATCCGTAATATACAGCCGAGGGCGATAAAAAAAAAAAAATCCAGCGCAAACACAATGCTTCTAGAAATAATTGTCTTTGTTGCATCGTCTTTATGATTGCATGGGGACCAGAATTACAGCCGTGTGAAAACTTTGCAAGCAGCGATTGAAGAACTGCATGTTTACACCAAACTCATATCTTCATCTTGAAGGAAATTCCGGTATAGATTATTTCCGTAGGTTAAGAATGTTTTAATATTAAAAAAAAAAAATAATGCTTTTTCACACTGGGCGGATTCCGGCCGGAAATCTCGCAAAAATGTATAAAGAAAAAAAAAAAATTCTACCCACATATAGTTAAAGAAAATTACTGAGGCCTAAGGCAATGGCTTCAGGAAGGCGCACTTGGAAATGTAAGGTGCGATCCAACATATTTGATGCACGCAATTAAAGTCTTAAGGTGCCCAAACATCTTTATTAGACATCGGTTGAACGCTCATTCGTCCGACAGCTATTTTTCTTATACTCATAAACGCTGGGTTTGGCCGAGAGTTCATGTGTTCTTCATGGGGAAAAGTGGAGAAAAACACAGCCAGACAGCTCTGGCGGCAGCTTATCTCCAGAGGGGACAAAAGAATCAGCTGTCGAAATTCAATGTGCCCGATTCTTCTTTCACCGACTTCATCTGTCAGAGTAAAGTCAAGAGGCCCCCATAAAACTCCCTATTCTTACCATCAAAAATACTGGAACCCAGATAGAAGTGATTAAAATCCATTGCGACACAATGATCATGAACAGAAACCATGATGTTAGTGTGAACAGAGCCTTCCATATCAAATGATAGAATGAGGAATTATTTAGGGTTCATTACAAGCTATGGGCATTCCCTAGTGTCATCACAGGATAGACGGTCAACATTATACGATCAGCTTTTTTTGTGTATGAGAATTGGCTGTCTGTACACTTTCCTAACTTCTTTTAGTTTGCCGTTATGGGAGCAGGAAAGGGGAATGCCTGGGCCGAACAAATCCGTTTTAGGACGGAACCGAAGAGCACCGAATTGATCCAATTGGCTATAATGGGGTCTATTTGGTTTCCGCTCAGCTGTCCAGCATTTTACCAGATGAAAAAGTTCTGCACTCCGCACTTTTTCTTCCGGTATTTTGTATCGGATCTGCGACGAAGCCTAGGAGCGGAAGTTCCAGCGCAGATGTGAAAGCAGCCTAATTGGACATCTGAGCAAGAACCAAAAGTAGTATTTATTTACATATGTTAATATTTAGTGGGGCTCCTTTGGCCGTAATGACATAAAGACACTCTCCGTGGCATACTTTCTACTAATGTCTGATACACTTTAACTATTTCCCTCCATCCGTCCTGCAAAAATCTGTTGCGTTCTCTCAAAGTAGATGCATCTGTCCATCTACAAGGTGCAAGGAGCGTCATCATTGGACAGTTGAGCTGTGGAAGAACGTTCTATGGAGTGACGAATCGCATTACTAGATCTTTAAATCAGATGGGCTTAGTTGGGTGTGGAGGAGCCTGGGGAACATCTTTTTCCTGAGTGTGTTGTGCCAAAAGTTAAGTTCCAATATGGTCTGGGGATGGTTTACGTGGCATGGTCTTGGTCCTTTGGTTGTAGAGGCAACAACCATGAAATGAGATGTACCCTGACATTGTAGACAATAATGGGCTGCTGACAATGTGGCAATACTCTGGGAATGGTCAGCAATACTTCCATCAAGACAACGCTCCTCGTCACAAATCCAATACTGTTTTATATTGGTTTGAGGATATGGATATTCCACGATTGGACCCTGTTGAGTCCTGACTTGAACCCTACTGAACATCTCTGGGATGAACTGGAATGTCGGGTCAGGAATTCTGAACACCGTCCATCTTCTTTGAGAGAACTCACCAGACAGAAATACTAGCTGAAGTGTTTCAGACATTAGTAGAAAGTATGCCATGGAGAGTATCCAAAGTCATTAGGACCAACAAAGTATTAAAACATAAATAAATACTACTTTGATCCTTGCTCAGGTGTCCAATTACTTCTGGTAAGATAGTATTAAACATGCATGCCAAATACGGCACATCTTCATGATGTACAACTGTAGGCTAGGTTTATACATTTCTTATCACAGTCAGGCTCTTTTACATGAGCGTATATCGGCCGCAGTTTTCACGGCCGACCGATATACGCTACGATCTGATACATTGGATTCCAATGTGTAAAAGTGCCCAGCCAGGCCAATATAGCGGCGGGCGCTTTCAAGCGGGGCTGAAAAGATAGTTCCAGACGGGGCCGAAAAGATAGTTCCAGGACTATCTTTCCGGCTGGAATTTGTCAGCCGCTGCATAGGCTCCTATGGGCGCCAATGACAGCATCTGGAGAAGAGAAGTGGGAGGGAGTTTAGCAGCGTGACTGCTAAACTCCCTCCCTCTTCTCTCCCCTCCCGTCAGGCTGTTTGCAATGGGAGGGGGCAGAGCTAAGCTTCGCCCTGTTACGCCCCTCCCATTGCTGGCTGCAACAAGGGGCAGGGAGGAGGTGGGTGATTAGCTCCACCCCCGTCCCACTCACTCCTATTGCTAACAGCCAGAGGGATGAAGAGAGGAGGTGAGCCGGTAAGGGGGAGGGAAGGGGTAGACACCACTCCCAACGGCATTGCGGCCTCGGTGTATATGCACCGGGGTCCGTGCCATCTGAACAGGCACACAAACATTAGATTTGCGCACCCGTTCACGCGTTTTTACGGTAATCGGTGGGCGCACGTAAAAACACCTACGGACGTGTGAAAGAGGCCTCAAAGCGCTACATTCTGCTAGGCTATTTAGAGCTAATAAATGCTTATTTGTTATTGTAGATTGGGAATTGTCCATCTTATTTACTCTTGGCAGGAAGAACCTGGAAACAGAAGCAAACAAATGAGGGGCATTAAAAAGCCTGGTTTAGACACAATGATTATCGTTGTGTGCTTTTTTACAGCACAAGGTGATCGCTCAAACGTTGAGTGATCACCTTGCACTCTTGAGCGAGGCCGCTTGTCTTCTGCATCCAGCTGTCCTCTGTTTGGAACACCCTGCTGTTATACAACCGAGCGCTCCGAGCGGGGGATGAAGAACACAGCTGGACAGCTGTGTTCTTCATACCCCGCCTGTCTTCAGGGAGCGGGATACAGCTGAAACAATAGTATCAGCTGTATCCCGCTGTGAGTTCCTGATAACTGATCGCTGATCTTTCAGCATGCTGAAAGATCAGCAATCAGCGACGGCTTAACGAAAACTGCACAATGTCAGTGCAGTTAGACACAACGATTATTGCTCAAAAGACGGCTTTGAACGATTTTTGAGCGAAAATCATTGTGTCTAAAAGGGCCTTAATAATCTATCAAATCTTCGGAGATGTCCTTCAACCGTGTATTAAGGCCCATTTACACACAACAATCAGCGCTCAAAATTTGTTCAAACGATGTATTTTGAGCGATACTCGTTGCGTGTAAATGCTGCCATTGTTAGTTTTTCAGCCAAACGATGATTTTTAATTCAGCATAAAAACAATTGTTCGATCGGCCAGCTGATAGCAGGGACAGCATGCTGTTATTCTCAGTGGGAACGCTGATAGCATTGTTTCCAGCCGCTGCCCCGTGGGAGAACAAAGGAGCTGTAAGCAGATAACAAACCACCCGCTGTTCTCTGCATACAGCAAAGGGAGCTTTATTTAAATGCAAATGAAGCTAATTAGCTACTAATAGGCATCAGTGCCCATTAGTAGCTATGCAAAATAATCGTTCCAAACTGTCATTCAAACTGAGCGAATTTTGAGTGATCATCTTTGCTTGTAAATGGGGCTTTATATATCTAGGAATATATGATCTATCAAACTATTCTGCATTCATCTGGGAGGAGGCATGGGTCATCTTAAAACCATTTGAACATGTGAACTTGAATATGTTAACCAAGGATGTACAATTATTCTGAAAAGCTAAAAAAAAAAGTCAAATGATACCTGGAGAGATAAATACATTTATCACTGTAGGCTTTAAAACCGATTAGTCGTAATGACCTCCTCCAGGGTGATCCCACAGATCCATAATATCTAGCTGAGATAATTAGAACCCGAAAAGGACTTTTAGTTTTGGAGAGGTGAACTGTGTTAGGGGAGGGCAGCAGCAGGTTCTACTAAGAACATAGAGGAGAATGCTTGTGAAGAACTGGCGAGTAATATGTGCAAATATTTGCCCAGGTTGAACGGTTTCACATAACTTAAACAGAACAAGGAGTAATAACAAGAACCTTCTCCAAGTACAGTAAGGGATACGTTTTGGAGAGCGGCGCGGCCTTTAATGACTCCACACAAATATATTACGGAAAAGTTTAAGGAACAATTCCCCATTGGCTTCTTTTAGCACCATACGCTCTCCTATACTAAGGCCCCCTTGACACGTTTCGAATTTAATGAGGATTTGAACCCGCGCCAAATTTGTCACAAAATCCTCTCACAATCTGCCTCCAGTGCAACTGAATGGGGTTCAGCCTGGACTTGTTCATTCTTCTCATGAATTGCGCCCCATTGAATGCAACTAATGCTCATGCAGATCCGTGGACCCATCTACTGCACATATGTGGCAGAAATCCAAGTGGCCTTGGACCCTCTTGCAAAAACACAAAGCATTGGGCATAGGCTAATGTGTGCCATGTGAACATACACTAAAGCGGGGGATAGCAGGGAGGAACAGGAGCTCCCTCCCTCCCCCCCCCCCCCCCCCCCCCGCTCACCCCCGGCGCCCCCCAAATCTTTTCGCTCGATTAGGCAGTTACTCGAAAAAAAGCGATGCTCGATCGAGTAATTGCTCTAAACGAGCACGTTTGCTCATCTCGATTTCTGACCTCGGTCCCAGGCCTCTCACTAGCAAAGCCAGACTCCTAGCAAATACCCTGAAACAGCTGTCTGTGCATGGAGTCTGGCTTTGCTTTCAATTCCCAGTCATTGTTACAAGGCTTGTATAAAGACTCTGACTTTGGCTTGAAGGAATGCTGCCTTCCAATAGGCGGCACTATGGAGGTTTTCTTCCATCTCCCTTATTTACTTAGAAGCATCCTGACACTACATGCAGCCCTTTTTAGTTGTATAACAAGAAATTGATATTTCTGCAATTTCCAAATGTATTTCTGTAGGCTCAGCAAAGGGATAGTGTGGGTGGCAAACAAGCCACTAAATATTTATCATCTCTGTTCTCTGTTTTATTAATAATCCCATGCAGAGTGAGGAATGCGAGGCATCTCTGAAAGGACCGACGCTTACATTTTTTGATGAAGAATTCCATGTTGTTAATAGTCAGTGTGTCCCATTATGTTCAACTAATTGACAGATTCAGGAAAATAGCTGTGACCACTCTTGGTTGCTAGTGGCTACTAAATGGTTGTTAGTGCAAAAACCTTCCTGTAAGATGCAAAACCTTATAAAAGTTCAAGTAAAAGAGCTGAAACACTGCCGGGTTGTATAAGGCATCTTTATTGGGACTGTAGTGATGCCTTTCACCTCAAGTTGCAAAATTATTCAACCCCCCCCATTGCAAATTATGCGTATTTACAAAATTTACAACCTTTCAAAATTTGCAAAAAACCCCCAAACAATCATACGAGAACAATTTAAATAGTTCAACACAACTAATCTAAAAAGTGGTTTCTCCAACTTCAACACAAAATGCCACTCGGAATTATTCAACCCCCTGAATAGAATCCCACACATTTGCAAATCCCTTAGGAGCAATGTCCGCAGGCAAAAATCGAATTAGTGAATCCGTGTGGGTGTCCCAATTGCGTGATCCATGCCCATTGGGAATCATTGGACAACTGCAGGTAATTAAATACCTGCGGATGTCATTTTTCCCTGCCGCGCAGATCGAACGTGTGGGAAAGCACCCGCAGCATGCTCCATTTCCTGCAGGGATGGCTCCCGCAGCTTCCATTGAAGCCGTCCGGTCCCGCGTCACCCCCACAGCTGTGACTGTCCGTGCCGCGGGACAGCAGGAATTAAAAAAAAAAAGTGTGCACGGCCCATGCACGCGGTATGCTGTCCACGTGCCGAGCACATCCGCCGGCCAGAAAAAAAAGAAGATCCGGCCGCGACAAAGAGGAACGCGCAGCATCCTGACAGGTTAGTATAATCTATTTTATGGCCTCATGTCTGCGGGAAAGGAGGGACCAGCTGCGGGATTCTGCATGGGGAATCGGTGCAAGCCCGAATTTCCCTGTGGACTCGGCCTAAGGGTATATTCAGAAACCTCTGCAACAAATCTGCCATACCCTAAGCATTTATATGATCATCTACAGTCAACATATCACATTCCGTATGAATGTATGTACTGTATATACAATTGTATGTGCACTTGTGTTTATTGATGCACTGAAATACATCAAAGGTACAGATATAGCAATTCTTAACATGACTTATGCATTGTGATAACTCATTGTACAGCATTGCAGTACACAGTAGTCAAAATGATCAGAATATGTTATATGTCAAGTTAATGTTTGCCACATCTGTATACAGTACAGAAAGTTTGTGTAACGGAATATGAATATATCCATTGATCAGAGCGGTCTCGCCAGCTACTGATCCTAACCACTTGACATCAGTAATTACTGAATCTCAGCATGTTTAGCAAGTAAACAGTTTACTATAGAACTATTTACCTGCCAGTAGCACAATACCTCATTGTAAAGTGATTAAAGGGATTCCATATGCTGAGAAGCTACCCTAGACAAAAGTACATTCTAGTATAGGAATTCAGTCCCTGAGCGCTGATCTCCGAGGATGTAGGGAGGGTCAGGAATTGCTTCTTTACATACATTCATCTATATGGATAGGATAAATGCATTTATGCAATGAACATACACTACTTTTGTCCACAAGCAAACTCACCTCTGTAGCCAGCCACTGCCCCGACATCAAAACTTGAGGGCAACATTTTAATGCAGTCCATATTGATCTGACCATAGACTTTAAGAAAAAGGTTATCCAGGTGCAAGTCAGCTCCTTCACATGGGCAACACTGCATCGCCGTGAGAAAATTGCAGCGATATCGCATCGCTTGTCCGTGAGATATCGCTGCGTCTTCTCACAGCAATACAGCGATTTTGTAGCACCACATGCGAGGATTTTCGAAGAGGCGGGGGTTGAAATATAAGCCCTGCCCTGAAAATAAGCCCTAACTGCAGAGAAAAAAAAAAAAAAGGAGTATATTTCAGCTAGAAGGGCTGCAGCTTTCTCCCAGTCCTTGGCACTGGTCTTCATCTCTTATGGCTGGGGATTGAAGACTCCCTGCCTCCTGGAAGTGCTGGCTGTGATTGGCTGATGCTTAGCCAATCACAGAGCCAGTGCTCGATGAATGGCTGTAATTGCTTCATCAAGCGCTAGCTGTGACTGGCTAAGTGTCAGCCACACAGAGGCAGCACTTCCAGGAGGCAGGGATTTTTCAATCCCCGGCCAGAAGAGATGAAGGAGAATAGTGCCAGGGACCTAGGGAGAAGATTAGGGCTTTGACAGTAGGATTTCCTACAGTCCAAGTTGTCTCGCACCGCACAAAAACCGCATTTTTGTGCTATGCGATGCAACAGAGAGGAAGGCTCCATAGGGAGACATGGGCTACAAAACCTCACGAGTTGCGTGCATATCGTGGGATCTGCAAGGTTTTTGTGTTGGGATGTCGCAGGCTACAGAACATGTGGGCTTCACATACATACGATTTGTAGCATTGTAACAATGCGATAAAATCATGCGACTTTGTCGCCCATGTGGAGGCCTTACAGAAAGAGCATGGTGTTCACCTCTTGTAGAGTAAAGATATATATTCACATGTAACATATTTGCCGTAGGCAAGCCTAATTAGTTCAAAGGGTCTGCAGCAGATATCCAAGACTGACACAGATCAGCCATAGATGCACCACAGATCCACAAAGGGATTAGCCCCATTTCCATCACTGAGGTTAGTCCTTGGCTTTTTTAAACGGAATCCATGGCAAATAAGTACATCTTTGCCCTCTTTTTTAAATCAATGTGATTTTGGAAATGAAGATTTTTTGTAATTGATTTTCATAAAAAATGTGTGATTGTTTGGTTTCTAAGCCTGCATTCAGTGGAGTTGGATTTGTGGAGTTGGAGTTAGACTGCCTGAACACAGGAGTTGCGGTATCCCGTGCCGGATCTCCGCCGCGGGAGCCTGCAGACAGGCTGACCACGGAGAATCGTGGCAATTCTCAGCATGCTGTGAATTGCTGGACGTGAGTGGAGAATCGCTATGATTCTGCGCTCGTGGAAAGCGCAGCCCCCCTGTCCACAGCAAAGCTATGGAAAGCGCACATTGCGTTTCCCGCGGCCGGATTATCGCTGCGGGGAACGCAGTGCAAAAACGCCCGTGTACAGGCAGCCTTAGAGTTCCATTTTGGTGGAGTCCAATGAAATGTACTGACTCCAGTTTATAAACATTATATATTAATGTGGTAAAATTAATTAAATGAAGAATTTGCTGCATATTTCCTTTCATAGGAATTTTTGTTACCATTTTCAATACAGTAAATTTATCAATTTAAGAACATAAGTTACATATGAAGGAGTTGGAGTCTGGGAAAACTGAGCAGTCAGAGGTTTGGCTTACCAACTCGACAACCCTGCTTGCATTGTTTTCCACGGTTCTGCAGGCTGGAGGATTGAATTCTTAGCATATTCTGTTAGAGGTAGCTGACAGCTCCTTCCCTAGCCTGCTCCCCTGTTGTGAAGGTGCATTCACTGCTTTTCCACTGAACTATTCTATTACAGAGGGTTGTATGAGGGTTTCAGGGGATGGTGGAGGAGATCAGGAAGATATAGAGCAGAGAATGCTACTATTACAGAGTGCTGTAATTCACTGGAGGCGAATTTTCTGCTTCTAACAGTAGTGAAGGGAAACAGGACAAGCAGCTACTCATAGAGAGGATGAGCTGTGTAGTACTGAGTGGGCGTGGTTATGCTACACAGCCTCTGAATGTAGCAGAGCTTGCAAACCAAGTATGAGGCTTTATAAATGTAAGATAGGGAAAACATTAAAAAAAAATGATTAGTGCATTTTTTTTACTGCAGGGATTTAAGATGTGTATATTGATTTTTCATGCATAAGGTCTCCTGTCCACGGGCGATATTTCACTGCACGCAGGTAACACAATGAACGCTTTCCATAGGATAACTATGGAAAGCACAGCCTGATGTACATAAGCGGAAAATCGCCACGATGAACCTATCATTAAGATAGGTTCAACACTAAAAATCACGGTGACTAGTGCTCCCCTGCGGCCGCCCCCACGGCAGTATATCGCAACGCCTGTGGACAGCCGGCCTAAAGGTTTCCATAGCCTTTAACCCCCCCATCGTAGATTTAAATCTACCCAGAAAAAGGCCAATGCATGTGAACAGGGTTTCAGAAAAACATTCACTTGCACTGAAAATGATTGGCATCGGACTTTACATTGATTTCATAGAGCAATCGGTGCTAAAATGCATGTCAAATCCAGAAATTGTAAACACACCTTAATGGTGAAAAAGTCAGCAGCAAAAGGCATGCTAATACAAGCAGTTTTAACCCATTTCCCCTTTGGACACAACATGCTTTGTCCCCAATCATGAATTTACTATATACAGATGTAATTGTTCTTTTCAGGATATCAAAGGAAAGGACGCAGAATAGAAGTCAAACTTTCTAATGTCATTTAGAAGGTTTCTGAAAACGCTCATTTCCTGATTTTAAAGGATTACACACTAGAAAACTACTTCTCAGAGTCTTAAAGAGCTGAGATCAGGAGCTGAACCAAAGCATGAAAGTGTTCTCCGCCTCCGCATGAGGTGTATATCTGGGGGGCATATGGGTGGATCCGGGGGTGGCATTAGAGAAGATTATAGTGTTACTCACTCATAGCATGCCTGCAACTTTACAAGATCAATACGCTGGAGGCTCCAAATCCATCATTACATATATGGACCCTGTAAATCCCACCACTAATGAATGGCTGTGTATAGGAGGGGTATCTCCCACCCATCCTCCAGTCTGACCATTGCTATATTCTAAGCCCAACCTTACAGACCAGCAGCAGATGACTCTTAATACTAATGACTCATTGCATGTAGCCACATGTTTACTTTCAGAGCTACATGAGGGTATGTCCAGACAAAGTGGGTCCACTGCGAATTCTCAGCATACTTGCAGTGGACCCATACTTTTCCTTCCTGTTATGTAATATGTCTTTGGACCAGTGCTTACTAACTACAGCATAGCCCGATGCAAGAATCTAGGTCAGCTATGAATATTATGATGGAAACCAATGTACTCATCAGCAATTACAAAACACTAGTGTACACATTAACTCATTATATGCTGCTGCCTTTGTCAATGAGAGACATTACATAATAATAATATTTACTCATATGGCAACATATTACGCAGCGTTTACAAAACAGGGGAGAACAGATACAAAGAATGTTACAGAACGTTAATGCAAATTAAAGGGGTATTCCACTTTTAGTATATAGGGTTAGATTCCAGGCATGGCTGTCAGATAAGTTAAAATTCAGCCTGGGAGTGATTGTGTTCGTACTGACTGCTATAAGGAAGCATCACCAGGATAGAGATCAGTGAAGTATATCCTTATAGCAGGCTGTATGTAGAAGCATTCACACCCCTCTGCTGTTTATAACCTTGGTCTTCCAGATTAGCTCTCCTGACATTTCCACTGGAAGGCCACTTTCAGATGAGCATATTTTAGCTCTGTATTTGGTCCGTCTTTTGCAGACAGTAATACAGAATGTGAATCTATGTATTTATTCACATGGACCTATTTTTTAATAGCCATTTTTTAAAAAAAAACACAGCTTGACCTATTTCTTGCATTTTTGCTTCGTGTTGCTATTCTTTTCTACGGGACTAATACGTATCAGTAGAAAATAAACTATATGGAGACAAAAGCAGATCAAATCCTGCAATATTGCAATGCCATCTATTCTATAACATGTCTAATACAGATCCATATTACGGACATGATACAATGTTTGTTTGAAACTGGCATAAAGTTTTGGCACATTTTCAATGGCTTCATGCAATGAATATGCTTTTAAGTAGTGATTATTAAATACATAGATTTACCTGATTATAATACTGCGCATCTCCCCCGAACCATTAATGAACACTGGAGAACTGACTCTTTAACAAGCCGTATACTAGTAGGCTGCAAATCAATGTGTGCCCATCTTTATA
This sequence comes from Eleutherodactylus coqui, assembly GCF_035609145.1. Taxonomy (NCBI): domain Eukaryota; kingdom Metazoa; phylum Chordata; class Amphibia; order Anura; family Eleutherodactylidae; genus Eleutherodactylus; species Eleutherodactylus coqui. The sequence goes on along the minus strand of NC_089840.1, from coordinate 60,105,153 downwards.
CCCTACATGCCATACTTGCCCATTGTATCACAAAGCATAACATATATATTACCATAAGGAATGACAAGAGCTTGCAATCAAAGCCGATTACGAAAATGAATAAGAGGAATCCCACTGACTACGATGTAAGCCAACGTGTTGGTGCATCTGTATGTAGTGAGCGCCCGGGGGATAGCTCTGGCACCACAGACCAAGGATTTTGGCAGTTTTACAAGCAGCAGAAGAGCCGAGGACACTGTAAATCCTCCTGACTGTAAGAGGCAGCAGGGATCTGAACAAAGGATTAAGGTGAAGGGCAAAAGAGCCCCTTGTTCTGCACATCATTCACCTATTCCCAACACATTGATGTGCATTTCCTAGGCTTCCCATCACAGCACAACACATGCACTTGTTTTTGTTGACAATCAGCAACAATGTAACACAATGAGCTTCCTGCTGCTCCATTCACTTCATTGCAACTAGAACCAGTACAACAGCCTCCGATCCTGAGGGTTGGGATGGGTTTACTGAATAAAGAATACAAGACCAGCAGGTGGAATCTGCCCCTAGGCAAAACGATTATTGATTACCATAATTGATAGTCTACGGTAATCATGTGACCAGTTCTACCGTTGCCTCAATTGCAGAACAAAAGTTTTCTTGCTGCTTAGCGATTAATGCTACCACTATAGTGTTTAAGAAGTAAGGCGCAAGAAATTTTAGCAATGGTGGGAAAGACCCCCTTGGAAAGTCACTCCTATCATATCCAGTATCCGTACTCTCTGCAGATGATCGCCACATAACAATTGACATACATACAAGGTGCAGTGAAAAGGACTTATCCAGCGCTATATCTTAGTACTGGTGTCCTATATTGAAATAACAATAGTGCACTTGAATAGGAAGGCATGGATGCTCTACATGATGGGATGGCACACAGGCCCCTGGGGGCCCCGGAACATGGATTTCAACTTTGTGTTATGGCCCCTGTAAGAGACAGAGAGTAAAACCCAACTGTAAAGTTGAAGAGTAGCATGTGAGAAGCAGAAATTCGCTTGGTGTCCCGAGAATCGCTGCAATGACTGAAGTAGGGAAAGCGTTCTTGAAGTGGCCTCCTTCTGCTACAATAGGGGCAGACCTTCCAGGAAGTCTGCAAGAGATTCAGGTACCGATCCAGGTTGAGAGCCCCTGGAATGAGCACAGATCCATCGATGGCTCCATGCATGTATCGTGGCAGAAGGAGGCCACTTCAAGTACGCTTCCCTTCAGTCATAGCAGCGGTCGCACGGGATTTAGAGAGATGCGGAAAGCGGATTTCTGCTCCTCACATGCTACGCCTCAACTTTGCAATTGGGTTTTACTCTATCTCCTAAAGAGGTCACAACACAAAACTGAAATCCATGTTCCGGGAGCCTGTGACCCATCCCATTGTCTAGTGCTTCCATGCCTTCCTAGTCAAGTACACTATTGTTACTTCAATATAGGACACTAGTATTCAGATATAACGCCGGATCGGTCCTTTGGGCGTCACGCTGTATAATATTTTTGATCAGAACGATTTCTATAAATTGCATGCAAACTACAAGTTGCAACAATTCACACTCCGGCGTTCATTGTTGCTCGCACTGGATAGATCATTGTTCCACCTACCGCCAGCATGCCCAATAAATACCAGGCTAAGTATGAAAGGGACAGCCTGTGAGATTAGATCAGTATGAAAGGCACAGGCCAAGCAAAGATATAGCAGCAGGGCATAATAAAGGGCAGATTGGCACAGGTTAGAACGACTTGTCACCACAATAGCAGTCCCTCCCCCTCCTGCCTACCTGAGGAACTCTTGCAGGCAGGTGTCACAGAAGCGATGCCCACAGGTGGACACTTGCACAGGTTCTCTCATTGCCTTGCCACATAGTGGGCACTGAAACTTGCGCCTGAGCTTCTCCAGGAACTTGTAATCAAAGCCTGGCATCTTGTAAGAGCAAGAACACAATGATCACAGGAGAGGAGGGAGGCGGCTGGCACGTCCAAGGTCGCCTGTGTCACTAGCCAGCTCCCCCTATAACTAGGGGCATAAAGTAGATGGCACCTCCAGGACCAGAGCGCAGGGCATCCAGGCAGCAGCAGTAGAGCAGGGGGCAGGGCCGGGTGTTCTCTCCCAGACACGGCTCTCCTTCCAGCTGTCTCTCCAGCACTTGCTCTGTCTGCTCCAGCTCAGCTGCTCAAGGTACATGCAGCCCTGCCCGCCCCTCCGCACGGTACAGGGAGGAGACTGAGCGCTCACACCGTCCTGCGCCGGCAGGTGGCGCTGCAGAGTCCCCAACACACAGAGCAGCCGATGAGCCTGCTAGAAGTGGCACTACAACTCCCAGCCTTCTGCTAAAAATTACATTTGCTGGCACACTCATCCTTGCTTTAGTTACCCAGATCTACCAAGAGTCCCTCATTAAGAGGTATAGTCCTTATTTTGTTATCTAATTTGCACTGACCTAATTGTGTCTGATTTTATTTTGAATTTTTTTTAATCTTCCCATCAAAATAGTTGTGTGGGCGCTTGTTTATTGCGGGAAATCCTGTAGTTTTTTTGTACCATTTTGGAGTGCATGCGACTTTTTGATCGCTTTTCATTAAATTTCTTCTAAGGCTGGGTTCACACATGGCATATTTGCCGCTGCAAGTCCGCCTAAGGCCGCTAATCCCGCGATTGGCTAGCCATGTGGATGAGATTTGTCAAAAATCTCGTCCACACGGGGCGGACAATCCATCGCGGCATAAACCGTTGCGGATTCACGAAACGTAGCAGGTCAATTTGGTTTTTTTTCCCCGTTGCTGCCTCGTTCCTCTCTATGGGAAAGCTGTCCGCAATGGAAAAGCATGTAGCAAAGCCGCTCCAAAACCCGTGGCTAAGTGCCGTGGGTTTTGAAGCTGCACTTATCCCATGGAAATCTTGCGGTTTTTCGCAGCGGCAAAAGCGCAAGATTTCCGCAGCAAATCCGCCTTTCGTGAACCCAGCATTACAATTCGGGTGACCAAAAAATGCAATTTGGTATTGTATTTTTTTCTGTCAACTTTAACTGCTACTTTGATAGATTAGACTTTTACAGATGCAGCGATACCAAATATGATTTTTTAATTATAAATATGGGAAAAGGTTGTTTTTTTTTTAACTTCGACTACCTTTTATTTTTTCTAATTTTTAATAACAGTTTTTTGTTTTTTTTACTAATTTCTAAAAATTTTTTTAGTACCCACAGGGGACTTGAACTTCTGGTCGTTTGAATGCAATGACATAGTATTACATTATACTGCCTTTTGATAGGCAGTCAATGAAGATGTGCCACAGGCATGGATGATAGGCAATCAGCCAGGGCCCATTGAAAACAATGGGCGGTGCAATGCGAGATCATGCACAAAATATAACATGGCGCAAACTGTTTCCCGCATCGCGGTGGCATGCAGGGAGACTGCTCCTGTGTATGACCCCATTCTTTTGTGCAAGATTTGTGCGTCTCACAATGCACAATTCTCGCATGGTTTTATCGCCCATGAAGCCTTTAACACGACTAAAACAAGAGTTTCTTCCTTGAGATGTCGATGAAACTACATTTTTGTGATTTCCTGCTTTGAGATGTTCCTGGACATTCGTGCTGGATGTTTCACCAGTAGTCCACCATCATATGTGTATCCCATCCTCCGCAGTCCTGTTCTTCCACGGTCACCAGTAGTCCACCATCATATGTGTATCCCATCGTCCGCAGTAGTGTTCTTCCACGGTCACCAGTAGTCCGCCATCATATGTGTATCCCATCGTCCGCAGTACTGTTCTTCCATGGTCACAAGTAGTCCGCCATCATATGTGCATCCCATCGTCTGCAGTCCTGTTCTTCCACGGTCACCAGTAGTCCGCCATCATATATGTATCCCATCCTCCGCAGTAGTGTTCTTCCACGGTCACCAGTAGTCCGCCATCATATGTGTATCCCATCGTCCGCAGTACTGTTCTTCCATGGTCACCAGTAGTCCGCCATCATATGTGCATCCCATCGTCTGCAGTCCTGTTCTTCCACGGTCACCAGTAGTCCGCCATCATATGTGTATCCCATCATCCGCAGTCCGGTTCTTCCACGGTCACCAGTAGTCGGCCATCATATGTGTTTTCCATCCTCCGCAGTCCTGTTCTTCCACGGTCACCAGTAGTCGGCCATCATATGTGTTTTTCATCCTCCGCAGTCCTGTTCTTCCACGGTCACCAGTAGTCCGCCATCATATATGTATCCCATCCTCCGCAGTAGTGTTCTTCCACGGTCACCAGTAGTCCGCCATCATATGTGCATCCCATCGTCTGCAGTCCTGTTCTTCCACGGTCACCAGTAGTCCGCCATCATATGTGTATCCCATCGTCTGCAGTCCTGTTCTTCCACGGTCACCAGTAGTCCGCCATCATATGTGTATCCCATCATCCGCAGTCCGGTTCTTCCACGGTCACCAGTAGTCGGCCATCATATGTGTTTTCCATCCTCCGCAGTCCTGTTCTTCCACGGTCACCAGTAGTCGGCCATCATATGTGTTTTCCATCCTCCGCAGTCCTGTTCTTCCACGGTCACCAGTAGTCGGCCATCATATGTGTTTTCCATCCTCCGCAGTCCTGTTCTTCCACGGTCACCAGTAGTCCGCCATCATATGTGTATCCCATCATCCGCAGTCCGGTTCTTACACGGTCACCAGTAGTCGGCCATCATATGTGTTTTCCATCCTCCGCAGTCCTGTTCTTCCACGGTCACCAGTAGTCGGCCATCATATGTGTTTTCCATCCTCCGCAGTAGTGTTCTTCCACGGTCACCAGTAGTCCGCCATCTTATGTGTATCCCATCATCTGCAGTCCTGTTCTTCCATGGTCACCAGTAATCCGCCATCATATGTGTATCCTATCATCCGCAGTACTGTTCTTCCATGCTCCTTATTTCCTAGTGAAATCGTTCCCCCTGTTCATCACTTACATCACCAAAATAATCTGGAAGTCCATTCAGATTGACTGCAGGTCCTGCAATCTGATGCTCATGTTACACCTAAGTGTTCAGGAACAGAAGTGCGTATATTCTCCACAAGTTCACCGTACTTTACGCCCTGTAGCAGCCGTTGCAGTGAAAATGAGCAATTGGCAGCAATTTCCTGCTGCAAAATCAGCTGCTTCTGGGATTCTCAGGAGCCGGACCTGCGGCTCTCAGATTAAGGGCTCATTCACATGGGCATGAAAATCACGCAAGAGTTAACCGCGCAAAAAAATCGCAACTAACTGGCGAGAAAAACGCGTGAATAGACGATTTCCCGCTATCAAGTCCTAAGCTTAATTAGTGGTGAAATTTGGGAGTTGCGTGTCACTGAAAAAAATCACTGCTGCTCTTGGAGGAGAGAGAAAGAGAGATGAAGGAAAGCCTTGCGGGGCTTTTCTTCATCGCTGGGGACTCCCTTCATGGAGGAATTCCCCTTCAGAGGAGCTGGAGGCTTAGTGGGGAGAGAGGGATTTCCCTACAGGGGAGCTGGAGGTATATACCCGCTGCAGGGAAATCCCTCCATCTCCCCTCCAGGGATATCCCTCCAGTGCCACCAAGAAGAAGGGAGTCCCCAGCGATGAATGGGGTTCCCTGAAGACTCCCTTCATCTTGCACTCTCTCCTCACTGCAGGGGAATCCCTCCAGCCTTGTGGAGATGAAGAGTACTCAGGGGAGTCCTCTCATCCCCGCGGGGACTAACAGGAGCGTACAGCGGGACATTTAAAAAGTGCTTCTGGGTTCAGCGACGCGGCAGCACTCCTTTTCCCCTCCCTTTTTGTCCAGCTCCCATAGGAGTGCTCTTATGCATCCTGTGCATCGTGCACCAAAGATGAGTCTTTTCACGCAGAAGGGAATTTGATTTGCGTCAATTTCAGTCACTGATGTCCTTTCTTTTTAGGTGAAAGCTTTTTTTGCGCGGCTATAATTCCTTCATCTGAACGTTACCATTGGTTCAAATAGTCGCAATGTTTTGCGCATTTAAGTTAGCGGCACAAATCCCCCCCCCCGATGTGATAACCCCTTTAAGTGCTTATATTTCTTGGTTATTTCTTTATTATAGGAGGAAAGGCGTGTTAAGAAAGTTACAAAAGCCCTTCTTTTCCATATGTGCTTGAGGGGCGTCTGGTCAGTGTGTGACATACGAAGGCTGTTCTAAATCGTCTTTTACATTTCCAGATCAGCTTTAGTTAAAGTGTTGTACACATTATGTAACGGGTTGCATAAAAGCCCCAAAGTCATTTACTTCAAACTCACTATCATATTTTATAGTCATTATACCCCTGGGATCCAATGAGCTTCACAGCAGTTTTTGAAGCCGCCAGCAGACAAACTGAGATTTTGTGACACAAAGTCTCTATTAAGTACAGAGAAAAGCAGAGCAAAAACTCCTCTAATTACATGACATGTTGGAGTTACTGGAGTTTTCTTTGCTGTTTGTATCATTATAGTCAATTCAAGGTAAAGTAGTTGTGGGGGAGGGAATTGCTCCGCAACAAAGGGGGAACGGGGGCCACACCAAAAGTATGCTGCCCCCTGCCTGACTCACCTTATTACAGGCTTTTATGCTGTGGGCTCTCCATCTATATAATGATCAGTCACTGGCAAGTGGGAAGATGACTTAGTCAGCGATTGTTATAAAGAACACGTCAAACAAGAAATGACATTTAGGAGTTCAAATTCATTTAGCATATACAAGACACCAAACCCACTAGTTTTCACTGATTGTGCAGTATATTATTTATTATAATACACACCTGGGCTGCTGCAGAACCTCTTTAAGAAGAGCAATGGGAAGCTTCATGTCAATCGCTGCAAACAAAGTGACAAAATAAACCCGCACCAATAAGGAGTTGTTGGAATTGTATATGTGTGAATGAAATGTGGAAGTGATTACAGCGCTAGGGCTCCTTCATAAGAGCGTATGCGTATTTGCGTACGCCTCAGCGCGGCGCTTTTGCAGAATTAACTATGCTTTCTGGTGTACGTATCGGCGTATTTTACTGTACGCTTTTTACCTGCAGGGTATGCTCATTTGCAAGCGGCAAACAAAATGCACTGGTGAGATGGCTAATTAAAAAGACGGCTGAGAGGAGACTTAATAGCTGTCTACAAATATCTGAAGGGTTGTCACAGTGCAGAGGGATCAGCCCTATTCTCATTTGTACAATGAAAGACTAGAAGCAATGGGATGAAACTGAAAGGGAGGAGACACAGATTAGATGATATAAAAAAAACTTTCTGACTGAGGGTGATCAATGAGTGGAACAGGTTGCCACGGGAAGCGGTGAGTTCTCCTTCAGTGCAAGTGTTCAAACAAAGGCTGGACAGACATCTGTCTGGGATGATTTAGTGAATCCTGCACTGAGCATGGGATTGGATCTGATGGCCATAGAGGTCCCTTCCAACTCTGCCAGTCTATGATTCTAGGAATTAGTTCCAGATGTGTTCTATTTGCAGCACAATTACGCAACGTATTACGCATCCCCTTTGGTGTTGTGCACGCATTTGCACATCCCCCATGAATTTCCATGGGACCTTTAGTGGACAAATGGTCAGAAAAGTAGAGCATGCTGTGTTTTTTTTGCATGGCAATGTGCGCAAAAAATACAGAAATGTGAACGGCCCATTGAAATCAATGGGTTCTAGTCTCTGCGTATTGTGTGTGCAAATACACCTGTTTGAAGGAGCCCTTAGAGCAAAAGGATAGGTTTACTGGGGAATACTGAACCATTCAATCAGGCTCTAGTACCCTGCTGGGCCGCCTCTAGCCTGGATATATGATGAGATACAGTCAGGTATGAATGCCCACAGATATGACACTTGCTCACAGATGCTGCAACTGGGCCGCTACAACCTGCACATTCGTAGGCTGCAGGAGTTCGAGTCCCTAGATGCTCGATTGGTGATAAATACTGTATGCTATACCTATGAATCCTCTGCGGATGGGTCAGATTCTGCCGGTCATGTGCAGTACAGATTTTTTTTTAAATATTTGTATTTCCCACGTAGACAATGAGGCAGGTACCAAGGGCCAATGTCAATCGCAGATGGGCCGCGGGTTGGACGGCTTCCATTGACTTCAGTAGAAGTTGTCCGCGCGGAGTCCGCACAAAAACAGAACAAGCTGTGATTTTATTTCCACTCGCGGAAATCACAAATCGCTATCGGCTCATCGGAGTGGACATGCGAATGTTCTATTTTTTAAATGTGTGCGGAACACTGTGGATCGTCCGCGTGGGTGAGGATTGCGAATTCCACAAATGAAATCCAGTCGTGTGAGACCAGCCTTATGAAAAAAGCCGTTATGGGAGGCACGAGCCAACTATGCCATGGCTTGGGAATTGCAGAGACTAGGTACTGTAACTAACAAGCCCACTAAACATCAAGCACTAATAGGATACAGGGTCCTAACAGTCCTGAAATACATGACAGAAATTATATGTGTCACCTTCCCTCCCCACTACAGATGCTGCATGTTCTCCTACATCGTTAGGTGAAGGCTTGATGGGATCTTAATCAGGTCAAAGAGCAGAAAAACTGTTGTCTGACTTGTCGCCGTTGTCTCTGGTTCCTTTTGCAGAAGGCTGGGACTACACATGGACAATAGCAACTGTCAGCGGCCGTTCTACAACTTCAGTCTGGCTCTTTCATCCCGCGTGTTCCTTCTTTGTAGTCACATGAAAGTTGTTTGTACATGTGACTGTCATGTAACTCAATGTATTACTATGGACTACAACTGTTGCATAACTAATGTCTATATAATCTCAGGCTTAGAATATATGTAAAGCTGCATTTACACGGGCAGTTTCCTCTTGCAAGTTCCATCTGAGTGAACGGAACTCGCACAAGAACATTAGCATTTCTACCCTGTTTCCCCGAAAATAAGACCCTGTCTTATATTGATTTCTGCCCCAAAAGAGGCACTAGGTCTTATTTTCAGGGGGTTGTTTTGTTATATGTATCTAGAAGGCTCAGTCTGGGGTCTCTGATGCTCCAGCGCACTTGCTGCAGTACTCGGTCGCCCACAGAAGATCTCTTTCTCACAATGGCTGTGATTGGTTCAACAGCGCTCGAGAACCAATCACAGCCATCATGTTGTGGAAGCGGGATTTATGAATTGGCTGAGCCACAGCATTGATTGGCCGATTCATAAATCCCACCTCCACAACGCGATGGCTGTGATTGGTTTTCGAGCGCTGCACTGATTGGCAGTGCCTGATAAACCAATCACAGCCATTGGATTGGTTCATCGAGCGCTGCATTGATTGGCTGAGCAGCACTCAAGAACCAATCACAGCCATCACTTCCTGGAGGCGAGATTTATGAATCCCGTAACCTGGAAGCGATCTTCTGTGGGCAGCCGAGGACTGCAGCAAGCACGCTGGAGCTCCGGAGAGCAGCAGGAGGACCCGGACCGAGCGTGCTAGGTAAGCTAGGCCTTATTTTTGGGGTGCGGCTTATATTTCAAGCCTCCCTGAAAATCCTGCAAAATCAAGATAGGGCTTATTTTTGGGGATACAGAGTAGGTGTTTATACATATAGGTGATTTTTTTTCTTGCGGACCAAGAGTCAAAGATAGACAAATTACAGCATGTCCTATTTTTTTAGTGTGATATCACCCATTTTCTAATAGTACTAAATGCCTAGAAGTAATCCGGGTTTAAAGATACTAAAATTGAATTTCCATAAGGGAAATTAACCCTTTGCTTTTAATTCTCAATAAAATATAAACCTTTAGTATAATGTAGACGGACAAACAAACACCTATATTTATAAACCCAGTCTGCATAGGTCAGTCCATAAACATGGCGGTACCAAGACTGCTCCTATATAATATAATAGTTTGGTACAGACGTCTATGGAGGATGGCCAATCCTGTATTCTTAGTAGAGATAAACTTTCTGACTATCAGCGACTGATATCTAAAAACTAGCTGAATAACTCCTAATAGTAAAGGACTTAGAAGAATTTAGTCCCAATTATTCTAAAAGTGGTGCGCATGCCTACGGACTTGAAAATGGCAGATTTGCAGAGGGGACATGTACTGATTCACACAAGCGTAGGCGTATTTATGTTTGCACATCTGTGGCATAGAATCGCCGGAAAGGAGGAAAACTCGCCACCTCCCGTGGTTTTCCGGTGATCACGGCCAGAGCTGGAGCTAGTTAGCGTATTCTTGCCTGTTCATACTTTCAGAATTATCTTGTTGGCCATCATATACGCGTATTTCGGTCACGTATGTTCTATTTTCAGCGGGTCGCCATTTTTACACGCCGTGTGAACAAATACATTGGAAACCAGATGGTCATGTATATACGGTCGGGCATACAAATGTGCCGTATATGCGCTCGTGTGAATAAGCCCTTAGAAAGTATGAAACCCCTACTGTAGATGCGATGAACATAAAGGATATAATAAAGCGTATAAGAGCCAATAAAGTGTAAGTAGGCAATTGTGTAAGTAGGTGCTAGAAAAACAAACACAACACATAAAATGGGACTTAGAAAGAATTTTCTAAAATTAGTGCGCATGCCTATAGACTTGCAGAGTTGCTGAGTGAACATGTACTGATTCCCACATTTAGAAAGTAAGCAGTGTATAATAAAGCCTATAAGAGCCAATAAAGACCAATTCCATCTTCTGTAAGTAGAAAAATACAGATAGACTATGAAGAATAGATACTAAAAAAAACTACAAACACCACACATAAGAGGGGACTTAGAAAAAAATCAGTCCCAGATATTCTTAAAGCATTCGTTTCCCATTGGACTTAGCCTCCTGTCATGTGTATGGAGCAGATGACTGTCAATCGTCCGCCCTCTCTTTACAGTGATAGGCCCAATTGCTTCTCTTGTCTGGATAGGTTCTCCTCTCTTTTGGCCCGCCCCTTTACTATATAAGTTCTGTCTGTGAGCGCCCGGCTCACTATAGCCAACACCTTGTCTCCCTGATGAAGCTGTTTAGACAGCAAAACATGTTGGAGCTTTACTATTAGGAGTTCTACAGCTAGTTTTTAGATATCAGTCATCAGATATCTGAAAGTTTATCTCTACTAAGAATACAGGATTGCCCATCCTCCACAGATGACTTCAGTCACCAAACTATTATATAGGAGCAGTCTTGCTACTGCCATGTTTATGGACTGAGCTTTGCAGACTGGGTTTTTAAATATAGGTGTTTTGTCCGTCTACATTATAATAAAGGTTTATATTTTATTGGGAATTGAAAGCAAAGGGTTAATTTTGCTTACGGCAATTCAAATTTAGTATCACCCATTTTCTATGACAGCAGCAAAATAAAAAAATGACATCACACTAAGGGCTCCTGCACACTTGCATTTTTCTTGCGCATTTTTTTCACACGAGATCGCTGCGTTTTTTGCACGCGATTGTCAATGGAACTTTCTAATGTTAAAAACGCATTGCACAAAGATTGCACCAACTTGCGATGCATTTTTAACATTAGAAAGTCCCATTAACAATCGCGTGAAAAAAACGTGCAAGAAAAACGCAAGTGGGTGTTCACCCTCACAAGTAGATTTTTTTCTTAGTAGATGCGATTTTTTTTTGTCATTGTAATCTATCCTATTGAAACAACATGCGATTCTCATGTGTGTGTAAAATGACACGTATAGCGATGCGATGGGTTTTTCTCGCAATCACAGGGAAAATTGAACGTTTATGTATTTGTGCATGCGTTTTTGCACATTTTACTGTACTTTTTGCTCTGTCAGGGACATTTCGGTTGGTCGCAGGACATACCTGTACGGTGATTTACAAGGCTGTGTAGACTAATCAGTTCCAGATGTCTTCTTTTTCTAGCAAAATTGTGCAGCATAATGTACAATTACGCGGCTATCCGGCACGCAGTCACGCACCCCCATAGACTCCTATGGAGCCTTTGGTGTAAAGTAAAGCATGCTTCTTTTTTGGGGGAAATCCACCACTCTAATGTTGGTTCATATGAACATTTACTGCCATCCCAAGAACAGGAGTCGTGACCCTTGGGAAGGTTAATGGTTGTAGGATGTTTGTAGGGGGCTCCTCGGGTTCATTCGGCCCACAGAGAAGAAAGAGAAGGTTTTAACCGGAGGTCAAGCCCCCTCTCCATGGGCTGCTTATATACTACATGGTACATATGGCTTTAAGCCGCTTTTTCTATTGAAACCATTGCGTGCGATTTTCATGCAAGTGTGTTGTGTTTTTTAACACAGGTTACTATGGAAACCATAACATTTGATAAAAACGCGCAATAAAACACACATTTTCAATCACATTAAAATGGTCAGTTTTTCACTGACGAAAATCGCACTCACCCGTGTAAATGCAGCCTCAGGCTATGGCAGCACATACTTCCTGCTGCTAAGCCTACCGTATATACTCAAGTATAAGCCGAGTTTTTCAGCACAAAAAAAATGTGCTGGAAAAGCCCCCCTCGACTTATACTGGAGTGAGGTAAAAAAAAACCTCAAATACTCACCTATCAGCCCACGTCTGCGTCCTCAGCGCGATGCTGTCCCCGGCGATGCGGCAAGCTGCTGCAGTCTTCTCCCCACTGTCTTCTTCCTGGCTTGCTTTTGAAATCCCCGCCGTCAGCGCTGTGATTGGATTGAGCGCCGGCCAATCACAGATGGCACTCGATAAACCAATCACAGCTATTCAGTTATGTCATTATGAATGGCTGTGATTGGTATAACAAGTGCCTGCTGTGATTGGCCGGCGCTCGATCCAATCACAGCGCTGACAGCGGGGATTTCAAAAGCAACCCAGGGAGAAGACAGCGGGGAGAAGACTGCAGCAGCTGACCGCACCACCAGGGAGAACATTGGGCCGTGGACACAGACGCCGGCTGATAGATGAGTATTGCTTTTTTTTTAACCTAGTAATAGCTAGGCTTATACTCCAGTCAATAAGTTTTACCAATTTTTTGTGATAAAATGTATTGACTCGGCTTATACTTGAGTATATACGGTAATTAATTTTTCAAAGGTGCAGTGCAAAAATGAAAAAAAGTTACAATTTTTTGGACAAATGCGAGCTTTTTCTGCTAGAGAACTGACTGACGTGACTAAATAAATCCCCCCATCTGTCTTTATTGAAAAAGTATGTAAATTTGATATATAAATGTAGTTACATTTCTATTGTCATTTGTCATATTTCCATCCAGTTCAATCAGGTAAGGGAAATGCTGTGGATATAAAGGAGGAGGAAAAGGTAAGAGTGCATTCACATGGGTGATAAGATCACATGAGCTTTATGCGTTGCGAGAAGCATAAAACCTGCACAAAAATAGAACCTTCTTTTCAATAGGTCTATTTACATGGGCAATTTTTCTCTTGCAGTGAGAGACCTGGCTGCCAAAAAACACCTTGGATTGATCCTATTAAAGCCGACACCAACATGCAAATTGTCAAACTGAAAGGAGCCGTCCAAAACAGAAGCACATGGAGAGGGCTGATCCATAAAGTGTCTGAGAGTTGGCCACGACTAAATGGATAAAGATATGACCACTGGCTTAACTATAGGGGATGCGGTTGCACCCGGGCCCAGGACCCTTAGGGGGCCCATAAGGCTTATCTTCTCTCCACATAGGGAGCCCAGTACTATGAATAAAGCATTATAGGCCCTGTTACAGTTTTTGCATTGGGGCCCAGGAGCTTTAAGTTACGCCTCTGCGTTAAGAGAAGTTGGGGGACCCCAAGATAAACTTTTGCCTCCGGGCCCATGAGCCTTTAGCTACACCTATGGATATGACCTTGGTTTCTCACTTCCTAATTACCCTCAACTCTTGGAACATAGCACAATGAACATATAAGGTGTATATTAAAAAAAAGTCCTGTTCATCCATCAGTGGTTGTTTAGTACTTTCGACGCTATGAATACACTAAGTGATCCATTTTTGATGTGTCATACAGTTGGCTTTGGTATTTCCTGGACATTCCACTCATATTTGTACTACTTTCTGCAAGCTGACCCGAAGAGCATGGTTTGGGTGGATTTTGTTGAGTAATTCTCTAGTGGAGTTACATTATACATTGGCTTTGCTTTAACACATTCCTGAGAATACTCCTGGAAAATTCTGAGTTTGCAGACTTGAGTCATATGATGTTCAGCGTTTGACCTCTTGAGTAAAGCAAGGCCTTTTTACACAAAAACAAGGGAAATAATTGACGGTTTCATGAATAGACACATAACTAGACATTTATTGTCTGTGTAATTGCACAGCTTTGGAATATTACACAATATGATAAATTTTACTACCACTTCTACCGAGAGACAAATGTTCTGCAAGTGCTACAAGTAATTGCACAGCTGCACGGTACGCTGGGCAAATAAATGCTCAAAAACATTCTTCAGGCACATGTTCAGTCAATGATGTCTGTGGACACGTCAGCGTACACGTGGGGAGATTGTCCCAGTTTATAAGGCGATAGTGCATCACAGATGTGGTGTGAATTGAGCCTAAAATAGAGGCTACAGGACAACTTCATTTCGTGGTTTAACACCCTAATCCCAATGTCGGACCCCCGCAGATCAGATAATGATCCAATATTTTGCAGTTAGGGGATAACTTTATTCCATGAGACAAACCCTTTAATGGTTTATTCACACATTGTGATCATATCGCAGTTATTTCGACATGTGAATAGACCCTGTTATCATTCACACGTTCACTTTACCAAGATTTGTTCTGGATTCCCATGGGTTAACACAGGGCTAAAATCTTATTTGCAAGAAAAGTCACAACTCAAAGGACAGAGCACTCTATGAGGTCATTAATCCTCATGCACACAGCAGAGTAGTGTTCAGAGGCTGTTCTTAGGGTCACAGAGTCCCGATAGCTCCATACTACAGAGTAGTAGGCCTTAGGCCAAAAGTCCACCGGCAGACTTGATTCACGGAATCTGCAGAGGTCACCCGTGCGGATAATCCACAGTTCAAGCCGCCCATAGAGAATAATGGGTGTCCGTAGCTGAATTAGAGCATACAGATTTGTTTTGCAGACCTTTTGGTCTGGAAAACAAATTGCAGCATGTTCCATTTCAGTGTGGTTCCCACACAGACGGCTTCCATTGAAGTCAATGGAAGCCGTCTGATCCGTGGTTCATCCGCAACTAACATTGCAGATGGGCTGCAGATTCCGCTAGAAAGCAGGAGTTTAAAAAAAAAGCAAAAAACCTCTACTGCGTATGTGCAGTGGCGCGCTGGCCAGTACTTCCGCACACATCCACAGTGAATACCCGCACAGGTACACATGGTCCTCGGCCATGGGCAGGGCCAAATTCCGCATGATATTAAAGGATCTACACATTAAATAGCCAGCGGGGTTGTTGATCCGGGTCTTGGAGTCGCGTAGGAACTTTTAAACATTGATCCAGAATTATTCTGACTGCCATTATGGAATCAGTGAGGATTTCCCCCCCCCCAAATAGGCTAAATTGGCTTCTGCCTCATTGGATTTTTTTTTGCCTTCCTCTGAATCAACAAGGGGAGGGGGTGGAAAAAGGCTGAACTAGATGGACATTGTCTTCTTTCAGCCTAACATACTATGCTACTAGGTATCCTCAGGATGGTTCATCAATAGCTGATTAGTGGGGCTCACCCTCCCGCTGTTTCGGTACACAGAGCAGGAAGCGAACAGCTTTGTACACTTTGCAGTGGCCTGACATGGTACAGGCACAGAATTCACTTCAATGATATCTGTGTCTATAATACCATGCTAGGACAATGGAAGATGTACATAGCTATCTGCTTTCTGCTCCATGCACTGAAACAGTAGCCCAGGGAACAGTTGATTAGCCAGTGTGATGGAACTCCATCAATCAGCTATGAGTGAACTATCTTGAGCATAGGTCATCATCCTTCCAGTGTTGGACAATCCCGTTAATACCTTCCATTAGAAATAAATAAATATGTCTTTAGTTCTGTTTTATGTCTAAACATTTGTTTCAATTGTGGTTTGATATCTTTGGTTAAATAAGGCAATTATTAGGGTAGGGAGGGTTTCACATATATTGCAGATCCAGCTCTAAATACCGGAAGAAAAATGGCTGCATGCAGCACTTTTTCTTCCATCCAAAAACTGGGCACCTAAGTGTAAACCGAAGAAACCCCATTATAGTCAATAAGTTTGTTCGGTGTTGTTCCGTTCCATCCTTAGACTGAGCCATTCAGCCACGGGGATTCCCCTTTCCTGCTTCCTGAACGGAACAAGAAAGCGGAACCCCGGGTGCAGGTGCCAAACCACCCTAAGACCATCACACATTGACCATATATGTGAGGCTCGAAGAAGGCTCGGCTGTTTCTATCTGTTACACCTGTATGTGAATAAAGCTACTGCTCATTTATTGAGTTGAGTGGTGCTATATTTTTTTCTTACGGTGGACTCTAGTATTTCTAGTTTTATATGCTGAGTACCACCAATTCACAGACATCAAATTCCAATGAGTGACTGATTTGGGAGTTGTCCTGACATATCGCTTTGCATTAGATATATTGACAATATATATACTTAAGACTAGAGATGAGTGAGCACGCTCGGATAAAGCAGTTACTCGAGCGAGCATCGCTCTTCTCGAGTAACTGCTTACTGGTCCGAGCAGGCTTAGGGGGGCGGTGGAGGGCAGCGTGGGGAGAGAGATCTCCCTTACTCTACCCCCTGCTCACCCCTGCCCCCCCCCCCCCAGCCTGCTCAGACCAGTAAGCAGTTACTCAAGAAGAGTGATGCTCGCTCGAGTAACTGCTTTATCCGAGTGTGCCCGCTCATCTCTACTGAAGACCCATTATACAGAAGAAGCAAAGAGCTGTCAGTCTTTTACAAAGAATGCAATTTAAACAGCCCAGATGGTTGGGTAGGTAAAGGTATGGGCGCGGGTGTGTAACCTATGATTACCACTGAAAACCGCTCCTTTTTTTCTGAAAATTGTAAGTCTCTACAAGGACAAATTGTGTGAGCTTAGGAGACTTTAGTAATTCTACAGGCATTGGGCAACTCTGAGGAAAATACCAGCTGAATATGATGATAGCTTACGCTTTTCGGAGTTATTTCCTGTGCTCTACATAAATATATCAGCAAGCCCGACTGTGTAATAGCCTCCACACAAAGCTGCAGGCAGCTAATCCTGCCTGTAATAGTCTCCGAGAGGATGGAAGCTTTACAAGGGTTTCCATTTAGTATTCTTTTGTATTCTTTTACTGTATATTGTTACATAGTGTATTCTTTCTTGTTAGTGCACCACCTGTGTCTACCTTTTATATCCCACTGTGAAACCTGTAGCCCCATCCAATAATGTCTCCCATTATATCACGCTGAGACCAGATCAATGTTTAATTAGGACTACGCTGGCAAGTTATTATCAGGGTCTCAGCTGTGAGTGTCTCAAACCACATCTGGCTTAAAAAAATGGAGTGGAAATGTAACTTGTAATGGAATTAGCGGAAATCTGGAATTAGGAATTATAAAAGGCAATTTAGCTTTTTTCATACATATAATTTAGTGCATACATAATACAATAAACGATGTACATAGAAATAACAGCACTGCGAAATAAATAATAATAATGGGGGCAATTTACTACGGTGCGCTGAATACATGAGCAGGCGCACGCCTCTTCCTGCATGTATTGAGCGCAGCTCCATGCGCCTTCACAGAAATGTACGCCTGGGACTCTGTATTTCAAATGCTATCCTCTTTGGTGGGTTGTGTGATATTGAAAGCCCGCTCTTAGGCTTGTTGAATATTGGCTCACACGCAATTCCACTGAAGTTTCCGATATTAGGATGTAAAATACAACCCTACCATACGAGATATTGGAGAAGTGTGGACGTCTTGAGCAAAGGAGAACTAGAACTTCATTAAATCAGATGTATATACGACAAGGCATACATTTCTGGCATAATTTACGCCAGTTTGTGGTGTAAATTATACATAAAGCTGTCAGTCCAGGGCAGCCATGCCCGCTCCCAACAAGCCCTGCGCACTTTTTTTAAAATGTGGCACAGCCAAAGCAGAAGGCTGGAAAGTCACAAAATGTTTGCATGAATGGCCCTTGTGCAAAATTTTTCGACTTTTCTATGCCAGAAAACTGGCGTAAAGCCTTCATAAATGTCCTCAAATGTCTTTATTTAATTTTATCCTCTGTAATGCATATGTATGTCACAGGGGTGCAGGTTAGGTATGAAGCGAAGCCCACTGCATAACCAGAAGGCGCTGTCAGCTGACACCCACCACAAACAACTCCAATCTCGGCTGTTTGATAGTTTACATGCACAATCACTTCTGTCCGTGGCATGTAAGATGTCAACTGGATGGGGGTCTTCTTCTGACTCACTATTGGCCCCCGTTATGTGTTTGTGGGGCTCCAATTGTTGCTATGGTAGCCCTGAGCTTAGTGAAAGCTCCCTGGGCTGCAGTGTATTTAGCCCCTCTGGCTGGCCACAGCATGTAAGTATGTATTTAGCCCCTCTGGCTGACCACAGCATCACCTGGAGGGAAGTCTTCCTCTAACACATTGCGGCCCCACCATAATGTGATCATGGACTTTCAATGATTGGTATGGTGACATTTTGGCCTAGTGAAGGCTCCCAGGGCTGGCATGTATATAAGCCTATGAAGCCCTGCCTGTGGTCTATGACAGGACTTAATACATGAATGTCAAAAAATGCAATATACTGTAATACTGAAGTATTTCAGTATATTGTAGAAGCAAGCTAGACAACAGACAGTGGTGAAAATGCAAGAAAGCCCTTGTATCTTTCCCTAGGATTGCCTTAACTGGATCTGCGAAAGAATCGGAGCACCAAACCTAAAAAGGGCGACCCCAGGGCAACCTAAATTAATTCCCTTAGAGTCCCTCAATGTAATATGAAGTAAGAGAATAATTTAGGACAGGTAAGATAGACAAATAACCCACAGATACTGAGAACGAGAATAGTTGGTTTTAGAAAAAAAAGCAGACTAGCAAAGTCCAAAGTCCGAGACGGGAAAGCACATAGAAGCGCTCAGAGGCACAAGGCAAAACTACCTAACCACTGAGGGAAACCAGTACACAAGAGTAAAACCAGCATTCTTTGCTAAGAGGAACCAGAGTAAATACCTTCAGAAAGGTGATAATTCTGGCGACCGCGCAGCCACTGAAGTGTGACAATGTTGTGGAGCATCCTGTGACCCCCTTGTATGTGCGGCCGAGCATTATCCTGCTGGATGCCTCTTGTAAAGCCGCCATAAGAGGAACACATGTGGCTGCAGGATGTCCTGAACATGTCACTGAGCTGTGATTATCCCACATACCATTACTAGTGGTTATTGACCACCACACCACCAGTGGGGGCAGTGTGCTGCTTCACTACAAAGTTAGGATTGAGGTGCTTACACCTAGGCCTCCAAATACGAATATAACCATCGGCAGTGCCCAAACAAAACCTGGATTTATCATTGCTGAAGACATCTCAGTTCCACTCCATAGCAGTTCAGTTTCGTCATTCATGACACCACTGCAAACAGTGGTGATAGTGGGTGTCAAAGGCAGTACATGTAATGGGTGCCATGAGACTTAATCTCCTTCAGCCATGTACCTGGAAATGGTTCCAACAGACACAAGAGCCTGTAACGATAGTGTCACCTGTATCTGGATGACAGACAATGAAGCAGTTGGAGCTGCTCATGTTTGTCTGACTATCAGATGCTCCTCTCTTTTAGTGGTTTGTCATGGGCGTCCTGAGCCCGGTCACCTTGTATTTGTGCCCTCATGCATCCACTGGTCCCTACACCTCCTAACTGTCTGGTTAGAATGGCCTAGATGGTGGGCAGTTCATCAATATAACTATCCAGCTTCTCGCATTCCAATAATGCGCCCCTATCAAACTCTGTTAACTGGGAGAAATCTCTTTGATTGCGTTGTAGAGGCGTCTAGTGGCCAACAAGCTCTATTCAAGCGGAAAAGGAGATCAATACACACAAGGAGCCTCTTATAGCCTTTTTATAGGCTGTGGGTGGAACCACTTCTAGGGCCTCAGATGGAAAGACCGTCCATCTAATCACACCACACTGCCTGAGATGTAACTGCATGCTGAGTTTTGCCGCAAAATGACAACTCCTTCTAAGGGATGGATTTTCTTTGACAAAGACTGTAAAGACTTCTATAAAAGTATCACCCATTAAGCTGCAACATGTCCCTCAAAATCCATATTCTCGCTCTCATCCGGACTCCTTCCCTCCTAATAAAGGTTTGGTGAGTGATGAGCACGGTGAGCATTTCCAACATGACATTTCAGTTCTAGAACAAAGATATCAGGGTAGGTGGAACACTTCTCTGTTTGCTGTTGGACATTAGCAAAAGATGCCCCAGAGGAGGAGGACAATAAGTAAACAAAAAGTTGCTCTCATGAATGAACCACTATGTGAAATAATACTTTTGGTTCCTGTATATTGTTTCATTTTTTTTTCCTTCTTCAAAGGACTCTAAGGCCTCCTTCCCACGAACGGATTTACGCCGCGTAAATTCGCGGCAAAAATCCGCTGTGTTGCCCCCTGCTATTAGGTTCTATTGAACCTAATAGCACAATGCTCACGATGCGTAATTCCACCGCGGAATTACGCCCCGCGATTTCTCCCGTCCTCACCCGCAGCATGCTCTATTTGCTGCGGGTGAGGACGGGCTGTACGCGCTGACGGCTTCCATTGCAGTCAATGGAAGCTGTCCGTTCACGCTATCTCCCGCTGTAACCAGCGGGAGATAGCGTGAAAAAACGCTTCCCCACCTACCGCCGCAGCGTCATTTGACGCGGCCGGCGCGTCACGTGACACTCCTGGCCGCGTCACGTGACGCGGTGGGCGGGGAAGCGTTTTCACGCTATCTCCCGCAGGTAAGTACAGGGGCTCTGGGGGGCGCCGTGACGGGCTTCACTGCGTAATATTACGCGGCGGAGCCCGTCACGCTCGTGGGAAGGAGGCCTAATAAAACATCTCCTTATTTATGCCGTTGTCAGAATATATTAGATTACTTTCATTATAATTTATTATTGTTGTAGCACTATGGTACAAGGGCTAATAAACAGCTTCAGGAGTCATATCCGTGGTTGCTGACCCCAAATCTGCAAAGTTTGACTAATTTTAGAAAGGAAGCAAAAATATATTTTTTGTTGAACAGTTGGCCATAAGCAAATATTTATTTGAAGCGTATGAATTGACAATATGTTTGTATTATGTTGCAAGAGTTACATAATACCTGTTTGACATTGAATGTTTCACAGTCTGTTGATTTGATAGTGTTAAAACTTGCAGGAACTTGTCCCATCTTGTCCTGTATTGGCTAATTATATCCAGACTAGCTACAAACCTGCCATCCAGCAGCTATTCACTGCACGGCTGTGCTATAATTCTTCTTCTAATTGTAGTTTATGCTGGGTCAATGTCATGCAAGGCTACAACATGCTGGCACAATTTAGTGCTTGCATTTTCTTCTCATTGAGCTTTATAGTTTATAGATCATGACTTCTAGTCTTTCAGTAGCTGCTGGATAGCAAATAAAGGTTAAATAAAAAAGGTTACTAAATAACTTGTTAGTATTTGCAGTCCTGTGTGATATTACTGTTAACCAATGAACGTCTAAACATTGGCTTTTTTAAATGACATTTCACTTGAGCTTCCCTAGAGGAATGAATGAAGTTTGGGAACCCAAATGACTACATTATGTACTATGAGTCCCAAGGGTCCATTCACTGTTATGGGAAAATCCTTTAGCAATGAAATGCCATCACAAGGTCACCCTGGCATTAAGAACAATGCCATTCTTATCACAAAAAGTGGCCTTACCCTTGTGGGGATGTCACAGCCAGCTATAAAGCGCCATCATTCTTTTGCAGAAATGAGCAGAAATTTACACATTTTGCTCCCAATGTGTAGATTTTGTAATTCTTCTAGTAATGTTCATGTGACACCTCTCCGGGAAAAAGGAACATTGCCAGGTTCTTGGATTAGCCTACCTGGAGGAATGAGTCCGAGGAGTCAACTTGGGTGCAATCCAGGTTAGCTGTGGGAACTTTTGGAAAAACGCCTGGGAGCATGGTTGCAGGGGAAGTCACCAATTAGGGGGTAAATGATGAGTGTTGGGCCATATTCTTGCAGGTAATGTTATTAATGACAACTGTCAGCCTCAGCTAACGCCAACACCAGTCTAAAGGCTCCTTTACACGGCATATTTGCTGTCCTGTTTGTGCAGGTAAGATTTCAGTACACAATACGCAGAGAAAAGAACCTATTGATTTCAATGGGTTCATTCACATTTTCTTTTTCTGCATGCACATTTCTCACGTGTGCAAAAAATTTAACATGCTCTATTGTGTGAGCATTCATGTATGAAAGAGCCCCATAGAAGTCTATGGGGGCGGGAGGAGAGGGGTGCAAATGTTCACACAATATTCAAGGGGATGCGTGAAATGCAGCGCAAAACCGCAGGGTAAAGAACACATCTGGGCCTTATTAGGCTAAACAGCCATTTCAGGTTGCCTACACATGAACGGATCGGATTCTGCATGCGGGATCCCGCAGCGGAATCTGACCATGTGCCCAGCTGGTGACACCGCATACCTGTCCAGAGTCTTCGTAATGCGTACTGTGGATGATTCAGCCAGCGTGCCGGAGCACATGTGCAGTACAGATTTTGCCTCGCTGTCGCTAGTCCATGAGGCGGATCCCAGTACCTTTCTGCAATGATGATTGTGGAAGGGCCGCAGGTCGGACGGCTTCCATTAACTTCAATGAAGCCGTTCACATGGAATACGCCTAAAAATAGAGCATGCTGCGATTTTTTTCCTCCATGAGCGGAAAATCTCAATTGATTTCCGCTCGTGTGCAGGAAAAATTGCTTTTCCTTTGCATGCTATGGGCGGTATTTGCTGTGGAATCCAGAGGCGGACGCCCATTCTGAATTCCGCAATGCAAATCCGCCAGTGTGCAGGCGGCGGAGTGGGCGAACAGGCCCTGCATGCACAAAATAATACAGTATATGCGCAAGTCAACCCTATTCATAGGGAAAATATGTTGCACTAAAGCGTGTGCAATTGCGCATTCGTTTGTGTGAAGGAGCCCTAATTTACGCCAAATGATTTATCATTTAATAGAGCTAACGATATTAGAGTTCGCTCTGTTGGCTCATTTACATTCACTGTACCAATTAATAAGATGGACTGAACGATTGCTATTTAAACGGAACGATTAGTGAACGCGCCAACAATGACTTTTGTATATAATAAGAATGATGAACAAATGATTTATCGCTCCTTGTTCGATCGTTGGCTGCGTTTACACTGAACGATTTTTAGAACGATAATCGCTCCATGTAAAAGGGCCTTCAGGCGATGTCTCAAGGTGGCAGCAGGCAGCTCTCACAGGGCAGCTCTTAGCGACAAACCCTCTAGCTGTCTTCACCGCTGGATAACATCCCAGTCACAATGCTCCGTGCCCAAGTATTGTTTTCAGAGGAGACTTGCACAGTCCTTTCTACTCTATCGCTTACAGCATCACAGACTCAGCGCTCTCAGGGCTCCTTCACACGGGCGCAGTGCACCCGAAAATCTCATTAACGAAAGGCAGCTGTGACCAAGTCACGGCTGTATCTCCCGTTTAACGCCTGTTCATACAGCCCGGGTGCGGCGAGTATACGGCAAACCTGGGATACCATCGGGTGGGGGGAGAGAGTTTAGCTCTGCTAAACTCCCTCCCCCTTCTCTCTGCCCCTTGCTAGCCGACGGCAATGGGAGGGGGTGGGACCGGATGGGAGCTAGTGTGCTAATGTCCTGCTCCGTCCTTTTGCTGACAGCTGGCAAGGGGCGGAGAGGGGGAGGGAGTTTAGCAGAGATGCTGCTAAACTCCCTCCCACCTCCCTTTTACGGCAGCTCCCATAGGAGTCTATGGGGCTGGCTGGCGTATTTCAGACGGAAAATAGGTCTAGACCTATCTAATCCAGACGACGTAAGAACGGGCGGTCAGAATGCACACCATATGCACTAGGCCTTTATTCACACAAGCGTATATTGGCCGCGTTTTCACGGCCGGGCGATATAAGCGACTATCTGAGGCATTGGTTTCCAATGCATTCATTCACACGGGCAAATTTACGGCACGTAAAAACGTTGCATCATAAAAAATGTAACATATGCGGCCAAAGTGCGTGCCGGCGATTATACGGTGGACAAAAAGATAGTTCTGGTTCTATCATTTGACCAATATATGGCGGCGGCTCCCATAGACTCCTATGGGAGCTGGGGAAAAAAAGGGAGCGGGAGGCAGTTTAGCAGCGTCCAACGCTGTGAAAAGCTTACAGCTTATATAGGCAGTGGAAGTCATTCCTAGGATTTATGCGGAGCAAGAGTTTTCCAGGGTGCGATGTATTTTTTCTCTAAAAATGTCACAATTGGTTGTGTGAATGGACAAGACAAGGGGCGTAACTATAGAGGATGCAGGGGATGCGTTTGCACCCAGGCCCAGGAGCCTTAGGGGGCCCATAAGGCGTCTCCTACCCATATAGGAAACCCAGTAGTATGAATAAAACATTATAGTTGGGGCCCTGTTACAGGCTTTGCATTGGGGCCCAGGAGCTTCAAAGTACGCCTCTGGACAAGACAACACTAATTAAGCTCAGGACTTGATCGGAAAATCGTCCGTTCATGCAAATTTACTGCGCGGATGTTCGAACATAAAAACGCATATGCTCGTGTGAAAGAGCCCCCAGGCGGTATCTGCTGCATGACCTCTGCTCCATTTACTTGGAAACCGACTGGGCCCCCATTCTCGGGATCAGTGGGGTACCAGTGGTCAGATCCACATCGATCATAAAACCTTCCTATGAATAGGAGATAACGTTATAATTTGGCACCACCGCTTTAAAGGGATTGTTTCATCTACACTATATTTTCTCTGTTAAAGTCAGCTGATTACCGGAGATCCATAGAGCAGGATCCCGGGTGATCAGCTGTTCGTTGTGGGTCCCGCATTTTGGTAGGGCTTGTACATTCTGCCATAATCCCTTTAACCCTTTTCATATGCATATTTAGGAACTATGGAAGTTGTGGGATATGTCCCTGCTCAGAACCCACTTTATTAGCAATAGTAGAAATGTGCTAAGAAAGATCAACTCTTCCTAAGGCAGACCCAGCTAACTGATGAGTCACATAGCCAGCCATTCATCTTAATGAATGGCATTTTAGCCATTTCTCCTTTATGGGCGGCCTCATCCTTCCCAGCTGATGACAACAGCTTCCTGGGGATGTGAAGGCTGCAGGGGTTCAAGCTGAGGCAATCAGCTTTTCAGTGGTCTGGCTTCAATTTTACAAAGGGGTTGTCTTGGTGAGACATCTACTTTATGTTATACAAAGACCAATAAGTAACAGCACTGTTTTCTTAATTAGCCAAAGATGTCACATGATCTTTAAAAGAGCAACCAAGAAAGAAAAAGCTGCTGTGTCCAAGTACAGTAAAAGTTCTCTAAAAGACTTTCTCTGTGTGAAGACCACCTCCTTATCCAAACCAGATTTCTTGTGACAGATTTTCAGCTCCACCATATATTATGTGCTGAATACTGGCCATTTTTTTTGAAGACCACCCTCTCAAAAGACCAATTTTCAATGCAGGATAGGCCATCAATACCTGATTGGTGGGGGTCCCCAACTCGAGAGCCCCAACGATCATCTGGTTGAAGTGTCTGCAGCACTGGTAAGAGCACCAACCACAGTGGCTGTTCTGAGTACTACAGGCTTGTCCCGTTGAAGTGCATGGAATAAGCCCTGAGTCCTTAAATCAGACACTATACGATATGAGGTTCAAAGGAGAAACTTAGATGTAAACAATGAAGAGTCTGTGGCGCCTGCATGAGCTCCATTGGCCCCTCCAGTTGGCTGATTGGTGGGGTTCATGAGTGACGGACCTCCAACAATTAAGTATTATGGCCTAATCTGCAGGCCATCAATTTTTAAAGGCTGGATAACCCCTCTAATGTGTGTTCAAAGAGCGCCAGTGCAGTTTTGACATGTGGACATAGCCTAAGGTTATGCTGACACGGCAAAATTTTCCGTGGTGAATTCTGCCTTTGTGGCATAGGAAAGAGGGTGCAGCAGGTGGGGGACGCCCTGGGCGCTATTACTGAGAGGGTTGACAGCTCAGCTGTGGCCCTGCTCACCATCTGGCCCTCTCACGCTCTCCTGCTCCTGCCCGCTGTCCTGGAGGAGCAATCCATAGAGGCGGACACTGAGCCCTTGACCTCCATGCTCTGGATCACAGCTCAGGATCTCCGCGGCCTCCACCTTGGACAGGATTCCCAGCACCTTCTTCCGCTGCAGAAAGACCCGCAGCTCTTTGGGACCCCCGGACAGCAGTTTCTCCAGGGCCAGGCAATGGGCTTGACTGTACAGATCTTTTGGGGTAGGGATGGGGGGGGACAAAAAATTTTCCACACCGGGTACCATCTGACCTTGCTATGCCACTGTTCTGCCCAAAAAACTGCGTCAAACTGCACAGCTACTTGCCACCGTTTTTGGCGCTGATCCACATGCAGAATATACCGTCAATGGGCAAAATCTGTGTGCAGAATTCCGATGCGGAAACCAAAAAAAAAGGAACAAGTCACTACAAGTCTACATAGCAGCTGTCTACATACATTGCCTGTGTAGGCAATTTTCAGGACCCTTTGTAAAGTTGCTTCACTTTTCATTTCACATGCATTGGGATCATAAGAATAATTGAGATGCCAGGTGATTGTCTCTCGTGCACTCGAGAACTGTATACAAGGGGAACAGATGAAAAATTAACAACCTTCCACAGACAATTACAATTCCTCATGTAGAGCTTATTTAGGACATTATTTCGGTATTTATTTACATGCCATATTAATTAGACCCCTTTCCTGCAAAATCAGTGACGGGTCGTGGGAAAATTTACAACTGCTCTCTTGTGAGTAGCAGGAAATCAGTATGCAGCTTTGCTACTAACAAAGTACCAGACTCCAGATGAATGTACAGCCTGAGATAGCGGCTCCCCGGAGTATGTATGTACACGTCTTGTCTGCCAGCATGCCACTCTAATGGGGAAATAAGACAACAGAAGGCATGGAAGGATGGCCTGGAAGTAGGAGACTCCGTCTATTGTGTCTTTCACAGGCAGAAATGGGTCAGGTCATTCCTCAAGTCCCATACAGCCAAGCTTCACACACTTGTAGCAGTGCGAGGATTGCAGTTAAATCCTCATCTTTGTCCATCAAGCAATCAAGTGTCCCCGCCATGTCTAAATTATTTTTTGCTTTGTCTAGTCATATTAAACCCTAGTTTAGATATACAGTACTGGGGCAGATTTACTAATACTGTCTAAAGTTAGATATTGAAAATTTGAAATAAACTGAAATGCGCCAGTTTTATTTCATTTTGGTGCCCTTTTTGGTGCTGTTGGATTTAGGGCACACCCCTTTTCTACAAAGCCATGCCCATACTTTGTGAATCTGCACCTCTTTTTTAACACACTGAAAAAAGGGACATATAGACCCTGTTTACCCTAAAATAAGACCTACCTCGAATATAAGCCCTAGCATGATTTTTCACGATTTTTTGAGGATGCTTCATAGGAGTCCATACTCATGGGCAGATTGGGAACTTAGAGTGGCCCTAGAAAAGAATCTGAAAGTGGTCCCATGTTGTACCAATTTAGCAGTGCCAACCACGATGTCCTGCGCACTGCGCTTTTTGACATAAGTAGTGCAATGTTGTATACTAGCAGTCAAAAAATTGCATCTTCAAGTTGCCTTAAGGGACAAAAACATAATGTATAAAAAAGTTAACTTTTAATAAAACAAAATACGTTTTTAATGTTAGAAAAAAAAAAACATTCGTCATGAGCTATAAAAATATGTCCATCATTCCCAGACAGTGAACGGCATGTTAAAGAAAAAAAAGCCAGAATTCCTATTTTTCATTCATATACTTTCCAAAAAAAATGCAATAAAACGCAATCAAAAAGTTTGATGTACTCCAAAACAGTAGCAGTGAAAACTACAACTCATTTCCCAATAAGCAAAACCTCATGCAGCTCATTTGGTGAAAAAATAAAAATCTCATGGGCTTTTGAATACAATAAAGCAAATATAATTTTTCTTTCTGAAAAGGGTTTTTTATTGTGCAAAAGCAGTAAAAAAATATAGCTGTAATTATATTGACCTAAAGAAAATGAAGTTATCACATTATTGATGCCGCAGGTTGAACGCCACGTGGGAACAAACAACACAATGCCAAAATTGCTGTTTTTTTGTTTATCGGCATGCCAAAGAAAAAGCAATAAAAAGTGATCAAAAGCTGCAACTACCACAAAGTGGTACAAATGGAAACTACAGCTTATTCCACAAAAATCGGCAGAAAAATCTAAAATATGAAATGTGGCGATGACTTTTTTTTTTAAGTGTTTTTTTTTTTTTAAACTATACAAATTTGCTAACAGTTTAATCATATTGACCCACGGCGTAAAGGGTAACATGTTTGTACAATAGGGGGAACCCTGTAAAAAAAAAAAAATTGGCGGAATTTGTATCTTCCTATCCCCTCCCCCAATTAATAAATGTTATATGTACTCCAAGGTGGAACCATTTATGAATTGAATGGGCCATGACCTCTTGTGAGCGCGGAGCCTCTCTGATGTTTAGATCTGAGCATGAAGTATTCGTAATCAGAGCACCGCATTATTAATAGCGGCCGTTCTGAGTACTTTGACATGAATGATGTAGGTACATTGCAGTGAATGGGACGAGCCTGTAGTACACTGAACGGCCTCTATGAATAGTACAGCACTGTAAGTACAAACACGATCGTGCTCAGATGTAAACATCATGGAGGCTATGGCACTCACATGGGTCCTCAGCGGCGGACCCCGCTGATCAGATTTATGGCCTATTCTGAGGATGGCCATCGAGTTTTAAAGGCTAGAAGTGCTCAATTGTATATTCGTCTTCTTTAGGCTGTATTTACGCAGGCGAATGTGATATCGGTCCGAGTTTCTCGGACCAATATGGCGTTTGTAAACCTGCAATTTTGCCCTGTGATAGCAATGCATTTTGCAAGAAAAATGCATCTCATCGCTGCGCTTGCGATTCTCACATGCGTAAAAATCCTACGTTGTTTCAATTGTGAAACACTTACATGAAAATCACATCTACATCCGAGTGCGATGCAAATTTTTGCAAAATGGGTGACATCACTCAAAAAATAGGACGTACCGCGATTTTTAAAAATCTCACACTATTGCTGCGAGTAAAAAAATCGCTTATGTAAATTAACCCATTGAAATCTATGGGACATTTTCCCGTGTGAGTTCCATCCGTATTACAGTCATGTAAATATGGTCATAGGGCTGCTTCAGATGGACATATTTGGCCCCCGCACAATGGTCGCACAGAACTAGTGCACCCAATACACAGGGGACGAAGTACATTTATGTCAGGGGGCTCATTCACATCAACGACTGCTTTATTGTTCTGTGTATTTGTGCACCAAAGGGCCCCATAGAAGTCTATGGTAGGTGTACAAATGTGCGCGCAATACGCAATGGGATGCGCAACACGCTCTGCAAACTCGATGTGAAAAGTGCACAGTGGGACTTCATTAGGCCTTTATAACTATTTAAATCAGGGCGGTGGGGTGTCCCTCGCTCACGTTAACATGCCATGCCTGCGCAAATACGTAAAGTACACACGCATGCACACAAACAAGCCTCGTTCTCTGTGCAAATAGGTTGCGCTGAGGTGAGCATATTTGCGCATATGCTCGTTTAAAGGAGCCCTAAGGACTTAAACAGAGCGTAGTTACGCATGAACCAATGTTCTTGTCCCACGAAGTTTTCAAATTCTGCACTATTGAGCACGAATTTGAAATATAAAGTGGAAAGATAGGTCCTGCCCCAGCTTTTCCTGCCTGTACTATTAACGGGCGAGACTACCGCTAGTGAAAACTAAACCATTGGACTCAATGGCTTCGTTTCGCACAAATTCACATCCTTGTGAAGAAGCCCTTAGAGTGTAGTTGCTTCCAAATAACAAGTGGATGTGACAGCATACAGGGTGCAACTAAAAAGATTCCTCCAAACTTAAAATACAACGTTTCGACTCTCCTGAGCCTTTTTCAAGTATGTTTTCAGGAGAGTCGAAACGTTTTATTTTAAGTATGGAGGAATCCTTTTAGTTGCACCCCGTATGCTGTCACATCCACTTGCTACTTGGCATCAAGATGTGAGTCTCTTTTGGATCAGACCCAGGGGCGTAACTAAAGGCTCAGGGGCCCTGATACAAAAGGTGAGCTGGGCCCCCCCCCCCCCTCTATCTGTATCTGTACCCATACCTAAACCATGCTGCACAGAGGCATAACTTGAAGCTTCTGGGCCCCAATGCAAAACCTGCAACAGGGCCACCAGCTATAATGCTTTATTCATAGTACTAGGCTCCGTAAATGGAGAAGAGAGGCCTTATGGCCCCCCTAAGGCTCCTGGGCCCAGGTGCAACCGCATCCCCTGCACCCTCTATGGTTACGCCCCTGATCAGACCTGTTTCGGTGACTTTGCATATACCTGTCCAGCTATATGTAGCATCAAGCTTGTGCTGTTGGCAGCTTTTTTCTTTTAGAGTGTAGTTGCTTGTCACTGACAGCAGCTGGTCCTGTGTATAATGAACCGCAGCGGTCGGCCCAAAAGGAAGTTTCCTGCAGGATATACGGCCAACCCGCCCCTGCTAATTCCCATATTAGACAACTTTAAAGCTGTAGGATGAACTCTATGTACTAAATGTTTCTAAAAAGAGATTGACTAATTTGAGGAAATTTGGGGCTGATGGTCTGGTACATAAAATCAGTAGTCAATATTGAGTGTTGGCTGCATTGAGTTAGTGAAGGATTGTTAGTGGGCTGTAGAAAAGGTGAGAAGGCGGAGGAGAATTGAGGCCCATTTAGACACAATGATTATCACTCAAAATTCGCTCACAAGCCTTTGAGCGCTAACCGTTGCGTCTAAACGTACGGCCATCGTGCACTGTTTGTGCACTATTCACTCATCGTTGATTTCTAGCAAGCTACAAATCAACGATGACTCTTATCAGCGCCGCACGCTGATTTTCTCAGCGAGTGCCACCGATAGTATTCTTAAGGCCCCCTGCACACGAGCGGAAATTCTGCGGCGGGATTTCCCGCGGAATTTCCGCTGCTGGAAGCCTGCATAAAATTGCGTTAAAAAACGCAATCCTATGCAGACAGCCGCGATTGGGCCACGCGAAATATCGCGTGGCAAACAAATCGCGGCATGCTCTATTTCTGTGCGGGGCTCGCAGAGCCTCGCACAGAAATGTCACTCACCCGCCGCCAGCTCCGGTCTGCGCATGCGCCGGCTGCCCGGCAAGCCGGCACATGAAGCAGCCGGAGCCGGCGGGCGCGGGTGAGTACGCGCTGGTCCCTGCAGGCGCTCGGGTCGGGTCCCTAGGCAAGAATTCTCGCTGCCGGATCCGACCCGCCCATCTGCAGGTGGCCTTAAGTTGGTATCTTGCTGGCAGTTCTCAGTGGGACACCAGCTGAAAGTGATGGGAACAATGCAGCTGTTTGCATATTCAAAACAGCTGCATTGTCCTTGGAGCTGTCACGGTGGTATCCCACTCCACCTGCATTAACTCTTAAGTAGATAATTGGCTACTTAAAGTTATGCAAAGATGATCGCTCAAAACTGTCACAAACTGTCACTTGAGCGATTTTTTTTGTTGTACAGTATACGTTTAATAGGTTTTCTTGGGGAAGGGGCCAAGGGAGAATATCATTAATTTATGTATAGTTATATGTAAGTGTATTGTTTGATTAGGGAAATGATAACTATACTATGTATATATAAATTAATATAAGGCCTTGTTCACACGGGCAATAAAGTCGCGCAATTTTCTTGCGATGCGACAATGCTATAAATCACATGTATGTGAAGCCCATGCTTTCCTATAGGCTCCTTCACATTTGCGATGTTTTATAGTATGCAACATTGCTAGTCAAAACCTTTCCGGGTTTCGCAATATGCACGCGAGGTTTTGTAGCCCATGTTTCTCTATGGAGCCTTCCTCTCTGTTTCATCGCATGAAAGCAGGATTTTTGTGCGGTGCGATGCAACTTTGACAGCAGGAAACCCTACTGTCAAAGCCCTGAACTAAGCCCTAGCTGCAGAAAAAAATAAAATAAATAACACATCACCTAAGAGGCGCTGTCATCTCCGGGGCAAGTCTCCCCTGAAGCTCCCTGGCACTTGCTTGAAACCTTCTGCCAACCCTTTCTGGATTGGAGGATCAAACCCCCACCTCCAGAAAGGGCTGGCTGTGATTGGTTGACGATCTCCGTGGCTCAGCCAATCAGAGCCAGTGCTCGTTGAACCAATCACAGCCAATGAATGAATGAATGAATGGCTGTGATTGGTACATCAAGCGCCGACAATGATTGGCTGAGCTAGGGCACTCGTCAATCAATCACAACTTGCCCTTCCTAGAAGCGGGAATTTTGATCCTCCAATTCAGGAAGGGCTGGCAGAAGACTGAAGACAAGTGTGGAAGAGAAGAGGAGACCCACGCCAGAGATGACAGCGCTTCTTAGGTGATGTATAAGCTAGGGCTTATTTTCAGGCTAGGGCTTATATTTCAGGCACTACAAAATCGCGGTATTTCCGAGAAAAAGCACAGCGATATCGCACGGACCACTGATGCGATATCGCTGCGATTTTCTCTCCGTGATAACGTGTCGCCCATGTTAAGGAGGCCTAAACGAATTATGGGTCAATTCCTCAAAATTATAATTGCAATAAAAATTATGTAATTGAAAAAAAAACAAACCTAATACAATAACCCCTGCTACAAGCCACACACAATGCATCGTATAAGAGGCGGACATCCACTCCTACTGATAGTGAAGAGCACTCTAGAAGGGTCTAGAACAGGGATGGTGAACCTTTTAAAAACCGAGTGCCCAAACTGCAACCCAAAACCCACTTATTTATCGCAAATTGCCAACATATAAGAGGGCGGGGCTTATCACGACATATGATTTTACCCCGATTGTTCTAAAAAGGACAGGGCCGCTTCAAAATAGACAGGG
Source organism: Eleutherodactylus coqui (assembly GCF_035609145.1). Classification (NCBI taxonomy): domain Eukaryota; kingdom Metazoa; phylum Chordata; class Amphibia; order Anura; family Eleutherodactylidae; genus Eleutherodactylus; species Eleutherodactylus coqui. Next base: position 60,072,002 of record NC_089840.1, on the reverse strand, counting down.
TGCAGATTTTGACTGCTTTTTGGATGCGGAGATATTGCAGAACGTCCTCAGCGGAAATTTCTGTGGAAAATTCTGCAGCATTTCCGCATTCAAAAAGCAGTCAAAATCTGCACCCTGTCTATTTTTAAGCAACCCTGCCTATTTCCGCCACATATAAACATACCCCCGCGGTAATAGTTACCCCCCAGCTGCCCTCACAATAATAGTGCCCCCAGCGGCCCCAGCAATAATAGTGACCCCCCCACAGCGGCCCCCAGTGTGACAGCAACACCCCACAACAGCCGCCAGCGTAATAGTGACACCCCACAGCGGCCCCCAGTGTGACAGCGACACCCCACAGTGGCCCCCAAAGTAATAGCGACAGCCCACAGCGGCCCCCAGAGTAATAGTGACATCCCACAGCGGCCCCAGTGTAATAGTGACACCCCGCAGCGGCCCCCAGTAGTAACTGTGACACCCCACAGTGGCTCCCAGTGTAATAGTGACACCCCACAGCCGCCCCCAGTAATAATGGTAACACCCCACAGCGGCCCCCAGTGTGACAGCGACACGCCACAGCGGCCCCCAGTGTGACAGCAACACCCCACAGCAGCCCCCAGTGTAATAGTGACACCCCACAGCGGTCCCCAGTGTGACAGCGACACCCCACAGTGGCCCCCAGAGTAATAGCGACAGCCCACAGCGGCCCCCAAAGTAATAGTGACATCCCACAGTGGCCCCAGTGTAATAGTGACATCCCACAGTGGCCCCAGTGTAATAGTGACACCCCACAGCGGCCCCCAGTAATAATGGTAACACCCCACAGCGGCCCCCAGTATCATGGTAACACCCCACAGCGGCCCCCAGTATCATGGTGACACCCCTCGAGACCCACATACTTACCCCCTCCTCCCCGTGGAAGCTTCGCTCCTCCTCTGCTCGGCGTTGCTGCTGGCACTGCTCCCCCCGGTACACACTGTGACGCCTCCTCCCCCTGCTTTTGCGGAACCAAGTAGTAGGAGACTTTGGGGGAGGGGGAGGAGGATAACGGCTACACACTGACGTCACAGTGTTCGTCGGGAACAGCGCTGCTAGCAGCGCAGTGAGTGAATACTGGCAGGGGGGCCGCAGCCCCTGCCGGTATTCACAAGTGGTGAGGGACCGATGGCGGCGCGTGCCAGCAGGGAGGGCTCTGCGTGCCGCCTCTGGCACGCATGCCATAGGTTCGCCACCACTGGTCTAGAAATCAGCTGAAATAATTGTGTGCATGCGACACACACACCCCACATACTAAAGGAAGGATTAGTGCCCCTTCACACGAAAGTATACGCAATTGCGCGAGTGTCATGTATTTGACTGTACTCTTTGTGCCTGCAGGACATGTTCATTTGTAGATGGCAGACAAACGCACCCCGATTTAAATGGCTAATTAGTCTTATGAGTTCCAGATGTGTTCTTTTTCCAGTGGAATTTCACAGTATTTGAAGCATCTCCTTGCATATTTTGCGCGCATTGGTGCACCTCTCATTGACTTCTATGGGGACCGTTGATGTGTAGCAAAATAGAGCCTGCTGCGGGTTTTTTTCTACACGACTGAAGTGTGCAGAAAAATCTGCGTATGTGAACAAATGCATTAACATCACTGGGTTCTATTCTCTGACTATTGAAATCTCGCGCGGCAAACAAACCGCGGCATGTCCTAATTTTCTGCGGGGCACGCACTCACCCGGCCGCCGGCTCCGGTCTGCGCATGCGCCGGCTGCGCGGCAGCCGGCACATGAAAGAGTCGGGGCCGCCAGGCGTGGGTGAGTACGCGCTCGTCCCTGCAGGCGCTCGGGTCGGATCGTGCGGCGAGAATTCTCGCTGCCGGATCCGACCCGCTCGTCTGCAGGCGGCCTTAATCTGCGTGCCTATATGCCCGTGTGAAGCCGCCCGTCCTCTGCTATTTGTTTAATGCAGCAGCTCTGACATATTTACTGATATGAATTACGGAATTCATATATTTGCAGAGAATACTTGTTCTGGCTCGGCCGCTGGATTTGATGTGACTCACAGGATTAGGTTAAACCAACAGTGCAATTCCTTCCGCTCATCGGTCGGCGTGCGCGGTCACTTCTTCTCTGTCATTTTTAAATGAAGGCAATTTTTTTTCTTTTTCATAAAAAACTGTATTGTCTCTCATCTCATGTGTTGGAACATGTTCCTTCTCTGTACGAAGACCGACATCCACAGTACTCTTTATAATTGGTTTTGTTTGAGTTTAATACAGTGAAGGTCATGAAATAACACAATATTCATGTGTTCCTATAGGCTCCAGCAAACATTGGGCCACAGCATTTTTGGGGGGCTAAGAACACAAAAAAACACAACTAAATGCTGTGTGTGAATCTGGGGAATGGGAATCTCACACATTACACTTCCCTAAAATCTTATGAAGCAAACCTCTCTCTTTAGCTACTGGTGTAGTGGCCCACTACATCTATTCCTGGCCCGCTCCATAATCACATACATGTTATGTCTTTTGTAGGTGCGCTTTGCAAATTCTCTAGTTATTCTGTTATGTGTATTGCACAGCTGCAGCAAGTGAGGAGTTAAGTGTTTGCAAGAGACTGGGAGATGCTTGCAATGTATCAATTTGTCCTGTTATGTGGTATGAGTGAGAATATAAATAGGAGTGTGTGAGAGCGGGAAGGGTCCATTCTTCAAGGTCGAGTCTCTGGTCTATTCTTCTGGGTTCCTGGGAGAGAGTGCCAGCCACATGGGGGTACCTTCAACTCCCATGTGGTGAAGAATGGAGGAGGAAGAGCGGTTCCTGATCTTCTGTGTGCCAGTGACTGTGGAGGAGGGGGGCCCCCCAAAAGAGAGAGAGCGTGACCGTGTTGGTGGTGAGTCAAGGCCAAAGTCTCTGTGCAGAGGTACTCCCTTACTACTGTTCCTAAGCGGCCATCCTGTGTCTGGGATCACCGTGTAGAGGTACCTAAAGTCTACTGTTCCTACGCAGCTGTCCTGTGCCTGGGATCACTGCGTAGAGGTACTCAAATACTGCTGTTTCCTACACAGTCGTCCTGTACCGGGGATCACCGTGTAGAGGTATCCTACTGTTTGGTTTTGCTGCATCTCCAACTCCAACTTGTGTAAATTATGCCTTTCACCTAGCGTGGTCTTTAAGTAAAGTTCTGCCATGCCCTGACCGTACCCAGGGACCCGAGGTACATTACAAAGTCTGCGGCTCATTTCTTTACCGCCGAGGGTCATTCCCTGTCTTATATTATTTTGCCCACAAAGAGGCTCTAGGTCTTATTTCCGGGGGATGTCTTATTATACTTACCTAGCAGCCATGTCCTCCTACTGGTCTCCGGAGCTCCGGCGGGCTTGCTTGCAGTCCTCAGCCGCCGACAGAAGATCGCTTCCTGGTTCCAGGATCTATAAATCCCGCCTTCAGGAAGCGATGGCTCTGATTGGTTCTCAAACGCTGCCAAACACTTAATGTAGCGCATGAAGAATCAATCACAGCCATCGCGTTGTGGAGGTGGAATTTATGAATTGGCTGAGCGACATTCGTCTCTGCATCTCCGGTGGCAAAAGTGATGTCTGCTGCGAAATGAGGAGAAGCTGCTGTTACGGCACTCTACGGCGCCAGATGGGGTGCCCTGAACTTCCCGTACCCCACTGTCCCGGCCTACTTGCCTCGACCTGGCTAACCCCAGGCGGACAACTGGGCGGCGGTCCCTACGCTGGCTAGGGACCTGGCGACTACCAAGATGGAACTAACTAACAGGGGACAGAGTGCCGACAGGAAAGGCAGATGGAAATGACCAAACAGAAACAGACTGAACAACAGACAAGCTGGAGGAAGCTGACAGGCAAACTAGGAAACTGACTGAGCAGAACTGCAGACAGGACTGACTAGTAGCTGACAGAACCAATAACTGGCAGTGAGCTCAGGTCACTGACAGCCTTATAAACGAAAGACTTCACCCAGGGGCGGAGAGTTGGAGAAGCCAACTCCCCCACTCAAGCACAAGAGAGAGGAAGGGGTGCGGGCGGCGCCCTATGGGCGGACCCGCCCACGCCGCCGTACACCGGCCGCCCCACGTTGCCAGGAGAGCCCAGATGTCACAGCTCCAGGACCCCGCGCCGCTCTGCATGGTAACAGCTGCTGTCCGAGATGCAAAAACTCCGCTGGGACGAACGCCGCTCAGGCAATTCAAAAATCCCACATCGCGATGGCTGTTGATTGGCTGAGCAGCGCTTTAGGAACCAATCAATGCAGCGCTCGATGAATCCGTCACAGCAATCACTTCCTGGAGGTGGGATTTATGAATCTCGGAACCAGGAAGAGATCTTCTGTTGGTGGCTGAGGACTGCAAGCATGCATGCCAGAGACCAGTGGGAGGACACAGACTGCAGCTGCTAGGTAATGTATTTTGGGGTTTTTTTCAGCTTTTTCAGTGATTTAGTGAATGAACAAAAGAGAAATATAAATCACATCAATATTTGGTATGACCACCCTTTGCCTTCAAAACAGCATTAATTCTTCTAGGTACACTTGCACACAGTTTTTGAAGGAACCTGGCAGGAAGGTTATTCCAAGCATCTTACAGAACTAGGCACAGATCTTCTGTGGATGTAGGCTTGCTCAAATCCTTCTGTCTCCTAATGTAATCCCAGACAGACTGGATGATGATGAGATCAGGACTCTATGGGGGCCGTATCATCACATTCAGGACTCCTTGTTCTTCTTTATGCTGAAGATAGTTCTTAGGGGGACCGACCACACACTGGCGTAAGTGCATAAATGCTCGATATTATGAGACGTATATGTGCTATGCAGGACGCACAAACACGGGCTATTGCGCCCGGATCAGTGCATTTTACTGTCGTTTTTTGTGCTGCCGGGACCACTCACATCAGCGCGGTCCCAGCAGCGCCATGCTTGAGTAGGTGGGCCAGTCTACTTAGTAGGCAGGTAAGCTGACTCAGTAAGTGCGTCAGCAGACTTGTAGGCACGTCAGCTGACTCGCTAGGCTCAGGTGGCATTGGTTAACCCGAGGAAATTGTGCAGTTCTGTGCGCAATTTCATGCAGACAGGGGCCTTTACTGTGCATTTGTGGTCCAAAATAGAGCAGGTTGTCTTTTTTTCCTACGTTCAAAATGTGCTTGGAAAAAACATGTGAAGGAACACATTGAAGTCAATGGGTTCTATTTGGGGTGCAGATTTTGCAGCTGCAGAAGCTGCACAAATGCGCTCACGTAAGGCCGCCCTTAATGTCGTTGGCCGTATGTTCGGGGTCATTTTCCTGCTGCAGAATAAGGACTTGAACAGATAAACATGTTACTCACGCCCGCAAAGCGTGACAAAGTGAACCCATTGATTTCATGAGCGTGTTTCTTGTGCACAATTCCTGCGTGTGAGAAAGATAGGACTTGCTCCAGGTCTCTTTTTGTGTTAATGTTAGATAGAAGTCTATGGCAGGTTTAAAAAAAATCAAGAGGAAGGGCTCATGTCCCCGGGCGAGTTTGAATTCTGGAATTCGCCTAGTGTACTTGCACAGATGATCCGCAATTCAAAGCTCCCATGGGTGCCCACAGCTTAATTAAAGCATGCAGATTTGTTTTGCGGACCCTCCGGTCTGGAAAACAAATCACAGCATTTTGCGGCGGATTCCACAGGGACAGCTTCCATTGAAGTCAATGGAAGCTGTCCTATCCTGCAGGAAAGCAGGAGATCTATTTAAAAAAATCTCTACAGCTCATATGCGGGGGGCGGAGGATCCGGACTGGTAAGTAATTGCCTCATGTCACAGGTAGGTTCGGATCCCACGGCGGGGCTCCTGTCCACGGAACCCGAACTGCCTGTAGACGGGTGTGACTCAGAGGACAACCCTTGTTCTTTTGCAAGTTGTGCATGCAGGACTGATATATATATATATATATATATATACACATATAGATATATACACACACACACAAATATGTATACACATATTTGTTCTTTCTCTACTTTCCCCTCCAGCCCTTCAGCCTGGGTGATACAACTGATGTGTCAGATATTAGATACATTTTTGCTGTGGATCAAGGTTACAGTGTTCCTCTCTGGTGACTTCCGTGGAAGTATCAGTGGTAGCGGTGGAGTGATAGCAGAGGATGAGTAAATGTATTAAGTAGGCTATTTGCAGTGGTTGAATAGGTTTCTATATTGTAAATGACCTTTTCAAGGTTGCAGCGCAGAATAAGGTTTTCAAAGAAATATCATTTGTAGTTTATCAACTAATGTAGGTTTTTGTAAAGGCTCCTTCACACTGGCGATCGCGATATCGCCGCCAGAAAAACGCGACTTTTTTCTTGCAAAAACATTACTGCCACTTGCGATGTTCTCTTGTGTTTTTTTTTTGATGAGTTCATCCTCACAACCTATTTTACTCAATATGCTGTACAATTCCGTAAAAAAAAAAAGAGCACCTCTAGACCCCATTAGGCTAAATCGCCTTGTAAATCACGGCTGGAGGTGTCGTACACATATGTGAACAGGCCCTGCGCCCCCAAAAGGTACAGTACTATAGGCCAATACATGTGCAAATCTACCTCGCCAAACCTCGCTCACCGCGCTAATACACTGCAGCATGCACAATAGCACATAGGGTCGTCTGAAGCTGCCCTAAAGAGCTACTGTTAGGGCTTATTCACACAGTCGATTTTCACATCCATGTGCTGTCCGTGTGACTGACTATACACAGACAGCACACTCACCCACTACAGGCAATAGCGCAAAACTGGCCTGCGTTTCTTTATACAGTCCAATAGTCTGTTTTCTTGGTGGTTAGGCCAGCAGCACACGAGCATAGGTGTATCTGCGTGCGCACAGCATAGCATTTTTGTGGGATGAGCGATGCTTTTTCTTCACGCGCATTGGTGTATTTTACTGTCCTTTTTTCACGCATCTCCTAGCGTATTTTATGCACATTTACACATCCCCATTGACTTCTTTGGGGACTTTTGGTATGCATGACATGCCAGTAGAGATGAGCGAACGTACTCGTTTAGAGCAATTTCGCAATCGAGCACTGCTTTTTTCGAGTAACTGACTACTCGGGTAAAAAGATTCGGGGGGCGGCGTGGTGGAGTGGGGGGTAGCAGTGGGGAACAGGGGGGAGCTCCCCCCCCCCCCCCACTCCCCTCTGCAACCTCCGGCGCCCCCCGAATATTTTCGCCCGAGTAGTCAGTTACTCGAAAAAAGCGGTGCTCGATTGCAAAATCACCCTAAACGAGTATGTTCGCTCATCTCTACATGCCAGTTTACACTTGCATGTCCTATCTTTGTTCGATGCGTGGATTCCGCTCATCTAACAATCGTCCATGTGAACACTTCTATAGGAACCAACCCATTTCTTCCTATAGAAGCGCATTCTGTGCGCACCTCTCATGCCGTGTGAAAGAACCCTTATACAGTATTTAGCGGAAACCATGTGTGTTACTGTTAAAAGTTCATCTTAATATAGGGATTACGGATATAAAATAGCAAAGAGCCAAAGACATCTGTGCGGTAATCTCTGAAGAGAAAAGTTGTGTCCGAGAGAAGCTGTCATGCCGATCTGAACTGGATGGAGAAGAAATCCACAATACTAATTAGAGATGACATCATGTGTGAGTTACAATGCGATTGTTTATTTTGCCACTGGCCATCTTTGATAAGTCCTGTAGGCACAGTAGAGTTAGGATGGAGAGCAGCATTCTTGTTTGTGATCTGACAACTCGTACAAGTCATATTAGGGAGTGTTTAAATAGAAGGGGCTGATTTTACAATTTATCCCTTAATTGATCTTGGTTCTGGTGCTCTATTTATGTACTGAGCTTGATTCTGGAACTGTATTTATGTTTTGTGCTTGGTTCTGGTGCCGTATATATGCAATGAACAATTCTACTATTAATGCTTACAATAATATATGTTTGGGGTATTGTAACTGTTTTATTGGACTGCTAGTTTAGGGATAATTTTCTAATTTAATCACTCAGGTAGGGAACGTGTTATTAAAATTGATCAGGGGTGGGGACTGGGTGTGGTCAGAGGAGCGGATTGGTTGGGGTCAGTGCTTAGAAAAACTGCTGGGATGCACAAAGCCTCTCTATCTTTCCTTCTCTGTAAAGTTGGGAGGTATGCCTTACCGTTCTGTATTATATAAGCTTTCCATGCTACTAAAGAAGATCCAAATACACAATTACAGTCCATTCATCCCATTAGATGTACAGTACATAACTTGTTAATGTAAAAATAGTTTAAGGCCCTGGGACATACATCATGTGACCTGCCATGTCTGATCAGAGCCATAGGGAGTACACAGTTCTCTAAGGCAACGCTCACAATGAATGTCAGTCAGTTGCTCACCAACTCTGAAAACTCAAGAAAAATGTTATGAAGGATTTTAGCTACAGGACTTAGATGTTCTCCATGCGTTGCCATGTATTGTCCTGAATATCCATTGTGGCCCACAATAAACACCATTTGCTCAAACCTCCGTGTCCTTACAGATCATTCCTGAGTCGAACGTATCGAAAGCCACACAATAAGCCCAAACATTCAATGTTCTTATTGAAGCAATATGTTTTGGACAGCAGACAATGACGCTTAGGTTCTGTTTAATAATGCATTCCAGTGAGACAAAGGGACGATTTTCCAAATATCACTGCCCATAGCAGAACTAATTGTTCCCATATACAAGTCACAGTAGGAGGACTTTACTATGTTTGAAGGCTATGTCTACATGCGCTTCAGCATAATAATTAGCAATGTTTCCTATGTAGATCTGCTATTAATTATGGAAGAAATGTATAAAAGCTTAAAAATAGTTTTGATATTTTCCTATAACTTTTCAGTACATCGTGTCCTAAATTGCTTGGAACCATAAATTAAATAGTTTGCATAGAAGAAGAAATCTATGTACTCAGGAGGGGGTTCAGCTTTATGGAGATACTATATTAAAGGGTGATATTTTTTGCATATATACTGGATGTACCGTACATGTCTGATAGGTGGAGTCGCACGTCTGAGACTCTACCAATCAGGTGAATAGGAGCCCCCGATCTACCAGGATAAGCAGCTCTCACTCATTTAAGTGCTATTGGTTAACCTGCAGCTTTCTTATTCTTTAAGGTCTGTTGGTTGATATTAACCACTTAGTGACCAAGCCTGTTTGCACCTTAAGGGGGCTTTCCAGGGAAATAATATTGATGACCTATCCTCAGGATAGGTCATCAATAGTTGATTGTCCGGGGTCCGTCGCTCCGGACCCGACCGATCAGCTGAGCGGATGCAAGCTGTCAACGCCACAATAACAGAGGTCATAGCAGAAGCCTCCGCACTGATCTCTATGTAGTGGCCGGCTCTTGATTTCAATAGGAGCCGTGCCTGCAGTTACAAGCGCCGGCCACTACATGGGAGGTCGGCACGGAGGCTTTTGCTCAAAGTACATAGAGGTCAAAGCGGAAGCCTCCAGGCCAACCTCCTTATAGTGGCCAGCGCTTGTAACTGCAGGCCTGGCTCCAATTAGAGCTGTGCCTGCAGTTACAAGCAACAGCCACTACATGGAGGTCGGCTCGCAGGCTTGTGCTCTGACCTCAGTGTTATTCCTTTTTGGCATTCCCTAAATTTTAGATAAAAGTAATAATGCAAAAGTGTGTGCTTTGTCTGAAAACGGGTAATTACGGAGGCCTGGTTGGGATGGGCACATTTGAGGCTTTCTAAGCTTGCTGAGGTGCGGCGGTCTCAAACAAAAGGCTCTCAACAAGCTGCTCCTGGAACTGCAGGAAGGCGAGCGTTCCCGGGGCTTCTTGTAAATTATGTATTACAGGTAGCGGTCTGAATAACACCGGGCTCACACGGCCGTATGTGGAATCCGCTTGTGGAGGTCCGCAGCAGACCCCAGCTGTGAGCCTTGCCATGGCCCTGCGAACGGCCACATAATGCACTGCGCATAACTGCCTACTCTCACAGGCGGTCATACGCAGTACACCTTTTTTGTTTGTATTTTCCGCACCGTCTCTTAGCAATGACGCGGGTACCCGCAGCCCGTCTACAATGTAGTTGTGTATGGACTGCAGGTATATCCGCGACCATAGAGCACAATGGGCTCTATGTTGCGGACATCCTCCGTAAAATAGAAGATGCTGTGTTCAGTTTTCTGCAAGTGGATTACATAATTCCGAGCCGCTAATGTGAGTGGAATTGTGTAATCCAATGCATTTGATTGATCCGCGGATCAGACGCATGCAGAATCTGCAGTTCCTATTCAGGTTATGTGAGACCGGCCTAAGTAGATCGCTACCTTTTTATCACGTAACCAGGGACTAATCAACGAGACCACCGATCACTGCTCCAGGCTTCAGCCATTTTGACAACGGATGCAGAAGCTGGGGAAAGTCTGCGGATAAAGATCCCGTCGGGGGACATCGCTGGAGGCCTTAGGTAAGTTATTTCCCCTCCCCTCTCGAATCTGACGGGAGGTGAAACTTTAACTTTTTTTTTACTTTTACATGATCGCCATTATCCATTGGAGGATGGAGGTGAGTACTTTCAGCTCCTCTCATGAATCCGATCAATGAGGGAACATGAAACTTTAACTTTATTTAACTTTTTTTTTACTTTTATGCGATCGCGTGACTTGCGGTTGCACACCGAAGTCCCCCATGAGATCTCCAGACTATCGGCTACCTACAGTACCTGACAGCAGGGAGCTGTCACACTTGCAGATCCCGGAGCTTTACTCTCCAGGGCGAGCATGTTTTTACGGCCCTGGGGACTAAAGCGCAGACAGCCAGGACGTGAAACACATATGAGTGGTCACTAAGGGGTGAAGTGAATTTTCAAAAATTGCAGATATGAAAGGTATTGGCACCATGTTTATGTACAAATTGTTATGGGTACAAATCGTGCCGCCATTACCTTCTTATCCTGCCCTCTGTTTCTGATGTTTACCCGCATCACTATTTTCCAAGATGGCCGACACATCCTTGCTGATATGCAGATTGAAACTACATTTTTCACAATGCCCCCTAGTTGGGTTCTGCACCAGATAGGAAAGGTTATTATCTTTCAGTTATTGACAAGAACTTGTTTCCTTCATGACTCCACAGGTTTCAGTTTCCTATCTTATATCTGCATGGCTGAAATACACAACAGGAGAACAAGAACAATAAACATGGATTAAATGACTTACGAGCTAGAATAGAGGAGCGATGCCCATGAGGCTTACAATCTACACAGGAAGGGGGAAGGAGACGGGAGGGTAGAAGCTGCTCACATAGTGGTGGTAGCAGGGCTACAGTAGTTATAGGACTTTCTGAACAGGTAAGCTTTCAGGTTCTTCAGTCTCTCCTGACAAGCTGAAAAAACTAAATGTAATTGTCATCATGGATCTTTACAATACTCTGAGTTTGGGCCAGTAGACTCGCTGTTTGGTCGGAACGCACATTCATATTATGGGTGTATAAATGAACCCAAATTACATATGTGTGAAACTGGACTTGCTCAAGATTCGCAAGATTTTGGTTAAGTTTTCAGTGTGCCACTTTTAGTGCCATTTTCCAGCCCTATTTTTGGTATTTTGTTTGGGTCATTTTTGACCGGGTGGGTTTTTTTTGGAGTTTTTGAAGTTGCTTTTTTGTTGTTGATTCTCTTTCTAAATACACCAAAAAAAAATTGTGAAGAGGCTTTCTGCAGCTTTTAGGTGTGCCGTTTTTTGCCATTTTTCTTCCAAGGGGGTTGCCAGTTTAAAAGAGCATTTTCAAAAATCCTATGAGACTTTCTGAGTTGATGGACGTGTGTCCCTCATTACAAACCTAGGAGCATTCACAAGAACTTCTTTCTCCCTCAATGGGCAACCTAACATGCCCATACATTACAAGGACAGCACACTGATTCCATTGCGGACTGTGTGTTTCCTGTTTATTCCCTGTGGTAAGACTGCCAGGTTTCTCTATAGACTACGGCTAATCGCTGGGGGATTTTGAATGAATGATACTAACAAAAAGGGATTGTAATAAGCAAACAACCATTTTAACTGCAGTGGGGAAAAGCCACAATAATGAAAACCACATATAAATATTTCATGTACCATTAAAAAAAAAAACACAAAAAAACAAAGTTTGCTGCCTCTGCAAATCTGCAAGTACAGGCAGTTTTGCTGATTTTTAAGTTTTTGAGCAAATGTTATTTCATTAAAGGGAATTTATCCCCCAATTGTTTTTTTACTAATTAAAAGCAGACAGTGAAACATATACCATTTTTGTGATTGTAGATATTTTATTCTATTGTCTGCACATTACTTTGGGGGCTACTATCTTGCCTAACCTTGCAGTTAACAGTATTTAGAAATATGCTTTGCAGCAGATTTTATGGTCCATTCACACAATGGACAGGAGGGGACCCATTGACTTCTATGGGAAGTGTTCTAGGCATGTTCTGTGACCTGCGTAGAGGTCATTGTGCAGGGAAAGGGAGGAGGTGAGCTGTGACCATCACCTATTGTGAATAGTGGATGTCGTATTATTTGTAAATAAGTGTCACCTTTCATTATAAATAATCTTATTGTTATATTTGTGCAGGGAACAAGTAGGATGCCCCTCACAGATGTCCCCAACGCATTAGACCAGATGTAATTTATGCCCACGGTGGACCAATATATTCATGTGTTATATTACAGAAATACAGGAAACACAAAACAGGACAAAGACTGTAGCAAAAATACAGGTGTAGGATCGCTATCTCTAACCAACTTTGGAATGACGGACCCTGCCTGCAAGTGGGGTGATCATCCCGATAGGGATGGCCCCACGTCTCGAACCTAGGGGACCTAGTTTATGCCTTGATGGAGGATTGGGAAGACATTTAAAGATAAAGAGCAGTACACAGAATCTACACCCACAGGAAATTAGCTGACAAGAGTATGCTCCTCACTCAAATAACACAGACAGGACATAACACGAACAAGAGTCAAGATTCAAGCGTCCAACAACCCATCAGACGGATAGAACAGACAGAAGAGGACTGCCACCTGACAACCCATCGGACTGAGGGAAAAGACAGGACAGCACTCAGACATTCGAGAGCCCTTCAGATGAAGGTAGTAGACCCAAACACGGATAAAACCGGATCCACAGAGGAGACCAACAGACAGAGATACAAACAGCATGAAGTCAGGAGAATAACCAGCATTGGCGTAAGGGTGGGACCAGCACAAATACACATCCATAATGGCTGGTTGGTTGGCTAGGGGAAACAACACCCTGTCCACCAATCAGTCTATACACTACAGGAGATGTTGAGGCAGGGTAGAGAAGAAGGGAACATTAAACACTGAGGGATTTCTGATAAACAACACTCGAGGGCCTTCTGCAATGACCACTAAACCCTGAGATATTTGTGACAAATGACACCAGAGGGACTTCTACGGTAACAGGAAAGAGACACTTACCATCGCCAAATAACAGTGCGCATGTCCCGAAGACAAGATCACATGGACGGGGGTTAAAATCAAGACGCCACCTCAACTCCACTTCCTAATTGTGGCCCTCACGCCAAAACACTTATCTGTTAATAATGAAATGACTGGTGAAAAGTTTTCTGTAGAAAAACAGACTATTATAAGGCTTTGTAGTCAGTGTGAAAACTGCAGGATTTTAGGATCTTTTTAAAATAAAATTTTTCATGACTTTGAAAATGTAAATAAAAACACCAAAAATCCTTAAAAATAAGTTTAACGTAAAAACCTGATTTATAGAACAGGTCATTTTCTGATGACACATTCGGTTTATGTCTTCCACCATAATCTCACTGGTATGATTAAGACCCAAGCACAACAAAGTAAATCAGTGGCTTTTTACAGCAACAATAACTATTAGTGCCAGGAACTATGAAAAACATTCCCTCCCATGCCGGACCCATTCTCATGGAGCACAATCGGGTCTCACAGTAAGCTCCTACATTTGGAGGTGTCAGACGAGATAGCAGAGATATGCTGGTGTTATGGAGAGAAAGTGACCCTGGGCATACAAAGAAGCTGACACAGTAAAGCTTATGAAAACTATTCCTCATTTTCACACGGTCCGGCTTTGTTTCCCCTAAACCTTGTGGACTTTTCGCTCTACAATAAAAGCAAAAAATTTCTGGTTATCAACCCACGTTATCCATTTCACTCTCTCGTTATATTAATTCCGAGTCTCTGGCACTAAGAAGCTCATGTTTAGTCATCGGTCCTTCTCAAACACTTTTGAGAAAGCCATAAATAAACATAAAAGATGACTTTAACATATGTATACCAGGTTAGACTCCTTAAAGGGAATCTGATACCAACTTTTTGCAGTCCTCTCTGACGGCATCGAAGCAGGGTGATGGTGTGCGATGGCGCGGCGGTGACAGACAAGGACGCAAACGGCACAATTTTTTCAAAACTGATTGAACGACTTATTTTAACCCTTTCCAATCCAATTTGTTTCCTGGTTTTCCTAGGGGGCTTACCCTTCTTCTGCCGTTATACAACGGCACTATATGCTAGCTAAAGCCAATACTGCATGAGGTGACATGTTGGATAGGCTTCGACAGCAGAGAGGCTGGCAATATACAGTAAGAGAACCCTGACGGACGTCTTCCAACATCAAGGCTGTACAGCCTTAAATCATAATGTCTTCAGAGGTCAGACAGTGGATTGGAAAGGGTTAAAGGATTTTGTTCCATAGGAGGGCTCCATATAGTTAAACATTACCTTATAACATTAGACAGCTTTATAATACATTATGCATAATGTATGTACATCACCTTTACAATCCCTCTTGAATTTGGCAGCAGCTAGACATCTGACAGTAAATCAGACCTTCCATAAGTGCGCCCGATACCTGACTCACTACCTGTGACTCAACCTCTTAATGCCCCATAGGAGCAATATCCTTACGCACAGGACGACATGATGTAGTAGACGGTAATACTACTAAGGCCTAATATGCTGTCTCTCTCTGCTTCAGGGGTCTTGCTACCCCGTTGCTTCAGACATATATCATTAACAGCAATTTCTATACTCCCTCTATACATATACTACGGACTACTATGGGTTAAATATTGTAAATTGAGAATAACAGTGGGCTCGTAACCTAGGGATTCATCAGCCTTTTCCTAATCGAGCCATCACTAAGTCCAAAATGGCAGGAGAGCTCCTTAAATAGCACAGTCCCATGCCTCCTACTATAAACCTACAGGAGACCTGCGGGAGACTAAAAACAGTCTGTAATGGTGTGTACACCTTACATTGGGGGACTCTCCTACATGTCTATTGGCGGGTGGTACAACCTCAACTGACTATAGCTTTCCCAAGTCAAGGAACGCGATCCTCAACCACTGATCCATCCTGATCCACTGCCCTGGGGCCATAATGTAGCTGCATGGATCCTCATGGCTCCGGACATCGGTGACCGCTGATATCTCAGTCTTTCTCTAGTCATGAATGTAGCTCTCAATGAGTTCCTGACCACAAGACCAGACTCTGGTCCTGCCCTCTCTCTGTCCCTGACACAGCAGTCGGGCTGCAGTCTCTTAATGCAGTGCCCACCATCCTACAGGCACTCTGCTCAACATAACATACGGGCACAGCTGGACAATAACCTCCGCCATTTTCAGATGGCTCCTCTCTTGCTGACGCCCTGCGTCACACCTTTGGCACAGCTATCTCCTCTAATATTGGGTGCCCAGGCAGCACCAAGAAACGTATGGGCCCGTTCCAGGAGATGGAGCTCCTCATCAGCACTTGCCAGTGCTGCAACTTTTTGGCACTTTGTGCGCCTAAATCTGGTGCACACTACTGCTTACGTGTGCTTAATTGTAACTTGCATTTTATTAGTAGCAGTCAGACCTAGAGGACTACAGGAAGTAGTCCTTGATATTCAGGAGCTGCAGTTAGCCTTGCCCTCTCCACTCTCCAGCCACTGATTGACAGCTGTCCCTTTATGCACAGTAATAGGTGGACTGCTGTCAATCAGTGGCTGGGGAGCGGGGTAGGTGAAGGTAGCTGCAGCTCATGAATGTCAAGGACTACTTTCTATCGTGCCCCATGTGTGGCTGCTACTAATAAAATGAAAGTTTTCCCCAAAATACTGAACAGATACATACAGCAGACATATCACGGTCATTAGCTGGTCTGTCATTACCTCATGCTGCTTTCAGATAGAGCTACAAAAAGATGGTGACAAATGCCCTTTAAAGAGGTTATATAGGGCTATAAAAACATGTCTGCCCTATTACAAAAACAGCACCATAATGTTCATAAGCCGAGTTTGAAAGCCATTGAATTGGATAGAGACAAGCTACAATGTCGCTCACAACCCAATAAACTAGGTTGGCATGGTTTTTGAAAGAAAGCAGCCATTTTTTCTAATCCTTTACAACCTGCTAATGGCTGGCCAAAGCGACAACCAAGAAGAAATTCAATAGAACAAGTTATTTTTCCATAAGTGCCAGAATACACGGATTTACCCTTTGGACCTCTGATAGTGTTGTGGGACAATTCTTTGTACATAAAACTTTCTGTCTACCAACTTTTTTAAAACTTTTTATCTTCTTCTTGGATCAGTCCATTAGGACTTTCTTATTGGACACATAAACCTGGTTTCCTGCTAACACAATGAACTCTTCAGAGCTCCTATGGTATAATTTTCCATAGGTATATGATGGTAGTCTATAGCTGGGTTTTTCTTTTGCAGCGACTGAGACACGAGGCACACCATTGAGGATATGGCAGGGGTAGTTGTTAGGGATGTCACGGTGGCTCTACCAACTGCTCCCCTGAGGGACGCGTGCGACCCCAGCCAAGTCACCGCTAGGCCTCTTCCAGGCAATACTGTGACAGTGGTTACCTGAATAAATGGTGTCATGGATTTGAAGAGATGTCACGGGTGACGCCACCATTTTTTTACTCCGTCGGATATCCGATGGGAAAATAAGAAAGTCCATACACAGCTGACTTGATAACTTCAGTCACTGGGAACAGTCAGTGACTGGAACTTTACTTTCATAGTAGACAAATTAACACCTCAGTGCAGGAAGACCAAATTACGGAGGTCAGGGAGGAGAACACAGGATGACACCGGGGCTACAGTCTAGTTATCTGTATGACTCTGCCCCTAGACACATACACTCCAGGACACAGGCTGACACCGGGCCTACAGCCCTAGTTATCTGTATGACTCCGCTCCTGGACACACACACTCTGGGACACAGAATGACATCGGGCCTACAGTCCTAGTTATCTGTATGACTCTGCTCCTGGACACACACGCCAGAGGAGGACAGAACACTCCACAGATACTCACTTTCAGACGACTTCAGGACACTGCACGGTGGACTCCTTCTCTTTCTCTCCTAGGTTAGGGGTCCTGGAATTAGGGCATCAGGAAACCTTTCTTCCTCTTCCATTCTTCACCACATGAGGGTTGAAGGTACCCCCAAGTGGCCGCACTCATTCTCCACACCCAACTGTGGAAGCAATGGAACTCTCTCTTTCTCACCTTACACCAATATTTATGTCTTACACACCCACGTGACATGACAATTGGTTACAATTTCCAGACATTCACAGACATTAACTTCTTGCATGCTGCAGCTGTGCAATACACATAACTAATGACAAGATATTTTGCACAGAGTATCCACATTGAAGACATGACATATATGACAGTTATGGAGGGGCCAGATATATGTACTTCGGGCCACTATTGTTTAATGTACTCTGGCTTTGAAATATATACACCTGGACAGAAGGTGGGGTGATGGGAGTGGTGGAGCACATACATTTTTACTTTCTTTTGTGTATTACATGCCCTTTTGTGTGCTTACAGGATGTTATCTATACAACTAGTAATTTGTAACCTCTAATAAGCCTTAGACAAAATAATGTATTGCTAAGGTCCCCATCACATCTGCACTGGAGGTATGATTTATGAGCTGGTGAGAAAAACAGGTCCCGTTTTTCTTGATAGGCAGGGATTCCAGTGTAACGTGGGATGCGTAAAGCTGTCTATCAAAAGATAGGAAATGTAATTAGCTTGGCAGCTCATGAAGAAGAGTGACTCTTCTCAGCCTGATTTCTTATTTTCTCATTTGCATGGGATAACTTTGGAAAGTAATTACAAAGGGACATGGGCTCATTAGGAAAAGAGGGGACATCAATTTTTGATTAATGCTTTATCCCCTGCTGACCAGTGAAGCTAGTTTTGTGAAATTGTTGACAGGTTCCCTTTAAGCAACAAATGTTACCTTGTAGACCTATCAATAGGCCAAGGTTATATTGGGAAAGGCCAATGTGCCGCTTCCACAGTAAGTAGCGCCGCCATGTACAAGGACAGCCTTCACTATGGATTCATGATACTCCAAAGCCTTACAGGGCAAACCTCACGTATACAAGATAAGGAACATTCTGCAAGATAACATTAGTTGGCACAGTGTACAATGTATAATATCGATCTTGTGCTAATTATTTCCCAATATGAGAAATCATCACAATACACCACCATTGTAAATGGATCCCAATAGATACACATTGTTACATAAGCTCAGCTAATGGATATCATCAGCACAGTAAGGCTGTCTTCACACACAGAGTTAATGCTGCAGAATTTACACAGCGGGTTTTGCTGAAGAGGAAATTTTATGGGGCGGAAAATTTCATCAGAGGTGATTAGTGCGGCCCCCTTTGTCACTCGACACACATTGTGCCTTTAGTCAAGTTCCTGCCATACACATTATATGGTATCACGACTGACTGATGCAATGACTTCCGTGATCTGTACTTGCAGATCATCCATGGTGGGCGGTAAGGGGGCATATAGACTATCTGTAACACTTTCCAGAGAAAATAAATCACAAGACGTAAGGTGCATGGTACATGGCGGCCAGGGGCGTAACTATAGAGGGTGCAGGGGATGCGGTTGCACCCGGGCCCAGGAGCCTTAGGGGGCCCATAAGGCCTGTCTTCTCCATATAGGGAGCCCAAAACTATGAGTAAAGCATTATAGTTGGGGGCCCTGTTACAAGTTTTGCATTGGGGCCCGGGAGCTTCAAGTTACGCCTCTGATGAAGGCTGAGGAAGTTCACTATCGTCATGACTTGCAAGGCCAGTCCATCTGTTTCATAGTCATTATTGAGCTCGCTTCTGATTTCAAAAACACATTCATCTTGGTGGAGTCACACATACGCTCCATGTAGACATTTGGGTTTTCCTCCCCCAGATTTTGACATTATGTTTGTTAACCTCCCAAATGGTGGAAGGTGACTTCATCACGGGGATGTGGAGGAGACCGCTGCTTGCCAGCGCTGATCTAAGGAGCACTAACAGGCTCTGTTTGTTCCCCTCCGCCAGCCAGAGACACAGCCGGGAAGGGGAAATAGTGGAAGAACGCCCTTCTTAGGAATAGAGAATAGGGCTAAGCCCTGCTCACCGATGATGTGTCCCGTAGTGGCCATCTTGCCCATTTAAAGGGATTATCAGCTGCACCACAACAGTGCATTAGGCGCAGCTAGGTGAAGGTGCCAGCAGCAGTGTGTGACTTCTGGCTTATCTAACATTTAAAGTACCCGTACCCTCCTATAGAGAGAAAGCACCTAATTACCAGTTCATTTGGTAAAGTTCATTTTTTATTTAAAAAAACCCAAACAAATACATGCCACCTCCGTCTGTCATCGTCACTTCATCCTGAACCTTGGCACGTACCACCTTACAGCTCCACTGTTTCCACGCTTACTGGTGGACAGCCGGATGATCTTCATTTACAGATACAACCTTTGTCTTTATAATTGGAGCACCACTCACGAATTGTGCGCCCGCTGGGTGGATTGTCACCAAACTTTGTTCGAGAATGACATTCACACTAAAAACAGACATGAAAATCAAGGGCAGAAAACGTACTTTGCAGCATTTTTTGCACACCTGCCTAAAACCTTTTGCACAGTATTGTATATATGTATACTGTATATACCATATATTCTGGTCCTGACTACATAAACAGGACGAGCCTTATTCTTGAAAACTTAAATCTATTTATTTACATGGTTATTACCACTTTCAACAAGGTTAATATAATTGCTTGTCCTTATTTGTCCTCAAAGTTGTATAACTAACAAAAAGTCTCTTGAGGGGAAACTGTGAAGTACGGTTATGTGTTCAGCTTCTTAAAATGCTCCCAAGGAATCTTGAAACAAGATCAAAGTGATACAAAAAATCCAATGGCATCGAGATATAAATGATCATATACCAGAACTGTGCACGTTTTTACAATTTATAGCAGTTTGTTACCGATATAAACCATCTCTATGCCCGGGTTCACCCATAAGTAATAATGGTAGCTTGAGCCATGGGGAAAATCTACACCTGGATATACCACGATTCATACAGTGGTTCGATCTGGGTGTATATAGCAAGGTACAATGGGCCACATTTATCAAAACTGTCAAACAGTAAGACTGCCCTTGATGCCCATAATGACCAATCAGAGATCAGCTTTTATTTCTCCTGAGCAGGATGAGAAATGAAAGCTGAGCTCTGATTGGTTACAATGGACAACAAGGACAGTCTTACTGTTAGACAGCTTTGATAAATGCGGCCCATTACTTAATACCACCCCCTCCCAGACTGGCACTTCGGAAGACATAATGGGGGAGATTTAGGAAACTCTTTAAAAGAAAAAAACTATCTTCATTGCCCATAGCAAGCAATCACAGCACAGCTTTCATTTTGTATTCTGCTCTTGGAAAAATTGTTTTACTTTCAAGGTGTATTCATCATTACACTCCGAGCATCCTCAGAGTGCAGGACACATGCTCTGACTGCTCACCATTGCCAGAAATATTTCTGGAGCACATGCTCTGGTTGTTTATCACTACTGCAGCACACTCCACAGAGCATACTCAGAGGAGGCACCATTTCTATGCTACACAACCGTACATCCAGGATAACTTGGATAAGAGCTTTTCCATTTTGATGCTCTGCTTTTTACCCTGCTTTTGGATGGAGCACAGTCAGCCCACTCTGAGTATGGTCTGTGGAGTATACTCTAGCAATGGTGAACAGACACAGCATGTGCTCCAGAAATGTTCCTGCCAATGATGGATGTACTAGTCAAGTAAGTATAAAGCCAGTTCCACGATTATTTAGAATTATTTCTTCAAAATTCTTAGGAATTAGAGATGAGCGACCACGCTCGTTTAAACCTACTGCTCGATCGAGTTGTAGTCTTATCGAGTAACTGTGTACTCGCCCGAGCAGCATGCATGGGGGCGGCGGGGGGGAGCGGCGGGAGAGTGAGAGAGATTTCTCTCTCTCCCCACCCCGCTGGCCCCCGCCGCCCTCCCGCATGCTGCTCGGGCGAGTACACAGTTACTCGATAAGACTGCTACTCGATCGAGTAGCAGCCTTAAAAGAGCGAGCGTGCTCGCTTATCTCTATTAGGAATGCATACACACTTTTTTTTTTAGTCCAAAAATAATTCAGTGCCAATCAGGTCATCATCAGCACTCTTGTCACTGCTCATTAGCTCATCCAGATTGTTACCATTAATGGATAAAATGATTGCAATAAGTACTTTTTGTCTAAGATCCATTTTCTTCACACTTCTGGTCACATGATGTGTGATCTGGATGCTGCTCAGGCAGTTCATCATTGCATTTGCTCAATCATGAGCGCTCTGTACCCCAGCAGTTTACCTGTTTCACTCTGTGATGTCATGGGTTACACTGTGAGTAATCCAAGAGTGTAATGATGAATATGTCTTTAGAAGATTTTAAAAAATCTACCCCTTTCTGCTCTTAATTTTGCTATTTTGTTCAGTGACATGAGGTATTCTGTAGTATAAAGTATTTGTCATTGGAAGTGGTTCTACAAAATCGTCCTTCAACAACATTTCCCGTATTTACAGACATAATTATATAATCTGTACAGATTCAGACAAAACAATTATATTAGATTTTACAGGAAAGAAAACAGTAAAAGAAAACAGCTGTAGATTATATGTTCCTGAGAGTTGTAAAACAGCAACGGGAAGTGCATGATCCGTATAGAGGTGTGAATGCATTGAATATTGTTTAAAGAGGGCCTATCATGTCTTTGGGCCAGCAGGGTCGGTGTGCAAAGCATTGCAGCCACGCCCTCGCTTTCTCAATCGCAGTTTGGTTTTCTTTCTAGTCTCCACCGTTTCCCAGTACTGAATCCTGTTAGATCAGAATTCCAATGCTTTGAATCTGTCAAGTGGGCAGTCTTCAACACTGACTGTCAATCAAACCCATAGAGAGGGAGAGAAGGGGTGGAGCAAAGCCAGTGAAGCTAAGAGTCTAGGATCCAGACAGATGTCCAGGGTTAAGAAACCTCAAAAGGAGTTGAAGAAAAATTGAATATGTGTGAACCAAATTACACTAAGGAGGAGCTGCCAACCAGTTGGATCCACCAATGGTGGTCAAGTGGAAGGAGTGAAGGAAAAAACCTGTTGCTGCTCTCCAATAAATGTCAAAAGACAGTGCGATAAATTATCCAACTTATTTTTCTTTTAAATCAATTTAAAACCAGCAGATACGTGTTTCAGGATTAGCCCCTTCATCAGTCAAGCTGGGTAGAACATCCCTCTTGGGGCTGGAGAATATGAACCCAAAAGCACTGGTGGTACCAGAAGGCGTGAGATGCCAGGACTAGGAGCACCGGGACTACCACTTTTCCTGGTGCTCCTAGTCCTGGCACAGGACTATAGGGCCATACTAGGATCCAGAGGCATAGCTAAAGGCTCAGGGGCTCATGTGTAAAAGTTCAGCTCGCCCCTGCCCTCATCCATTACCTGTACACCTGTACGTGTACCCATACCTAAACCGTGCTGCATACAGCTGCAAAACAAATTTACATACATGATGTAGCCCTTTGGAATGAGCTTTCCAAACATGATTCATTTTCTGGACTACGTGAAAATTGGTTTAAAATAAATTTACACCAGATATACATATATGATTATATTTAGTACATACTGTCAGCATGGTCTACTGAGTCTGCTCTCCTCAACGATTCCCCGACACTTTTAGTACACCATCGACTGGACCGATCTCACAGTCGGCAGTGCACTAACAGACTGCAGTTGTGACCAATCACAACTACAGTTTCTCAGTGGAAGGGAGGACTGTGTGCCGGGAGGAGTCTGTAATTGGCTGCCGACTCCTTGGGTAACGGTCCCTCCCCTCCCTGAGTGCCACCCACAGCCGGCCCACAGGCTGCGATGGTGATACAGTTTGCTAAGGGTCCGGGTCGCTATTGTGACCCCTGTGACCACTAGCGATATACCGGTGCTAGGATCCTCTGTAGAGCTGAACCTCTAAAACAATAATGGGTCCAGAAGACAATATCATTTGTAATCGACTTTTAGGACAATCACCTGGGTAGTTCAAAAACAACCTATTTGATCTTATTGATAATATGTCCACTATGTGCAATGATAACAACAAAAACTTGGGTGCAATTAAAACCGTATGTGCCCAGGTTCTGTATAGATAGAGGAGTGCCACTCTGACCCTTGGAATCACTTTTTTATATTTGAAAGAAGGTACTCAACATTGTCTTCCAATCCATCATTAGTCTGCAGCACAGTATAGAGTGTGATTGGGCATGGGCTATTGGTAGTTAAAGGGGTTTTCTAGGACTGAACTATTAATGACATATCTTCAGAATAAAAAGTTGACTGGTGGGGATCTGCTGCTTGGGATCCCCGCCAACTAGCTGACTGAAGTGACAGCAGCATTCAGAGAAGCACCGCAGCCCATTCAATCTATACCAGGCACAGCGCCGTACATTGTATTGCAGCTGTGCCTGGTATAGCAGCTCAGTCCCATTCTTTTGAATGGGACTGAGTTGCTCTGGGGCCATGCGTCCTGTGAATGTGACTGAGAAGGGACCTCAGTTCTCACCCATGTGCCATCAGCTGATTGATGTGGGTCCCAAGAGGCACACCCCCTCCCATCAACTATTGATGACCCATCCTAAGGATAGGTTATCAATACTTTAGCCCCCGAAAATCCCTTTAATTTAGAGCTTATGTCTGGTAGTGAGCTGATGGAACCACCCTAGCAAATGCTATGCTATTATGTTGCTTTGCTGCTGTATTATCCAAATGAGTCCATTCTTAAATTTCCCAAATATGTTTTTGTAGATTCCCCAAAAATTGTAATATCGCATGCAAGATAACATTTTTCTAAGTAGAGCGACAGTTCAGTTAAGCCACATTTAACTTTCCTGCTGCTTCAAGTTCAGCTGGGTGATCTCAGATAAGATAGAGTTACACTTTGGGAAAATATCAACATAACAATCAGAGAAGCCAATGGCTGACACGTAGACAGGCTAAAATAACACTGACATTGCCGGAGGAGTAGAAAGATAGAAAGAGATATGTGCTTGCTAAGAAAATTGAGATTTGAGCTGTTTATGAAAAAGATTATTATTGAACCATGAAAAAGAAGAAGAAGAGTCTCTTTGATATCTAAGAACACATTTCTGGAGGGGGCTCCAATCAAACAAAATGGAGCAGCACTGTTAAAACAAACTTCTGATTAGGGTACAAGACATCAGTAGGTCAAACTCCAAATCTCCGAAGAAACCAAAAATTTAACTAAAGTTCAAAATTATTCACGCAATGCTATAAAGGCAACATTTCAGTTGCATCTGCAAGCCATTTTTGGTCTTTCTCAGGATGCCGATGTGGTTAATGAGATAAAACAAAAATGAACTTTTACAAGCTAGACACCATAAAGTAATTTTTTCATGTTCTGAAGGTCTAATTTGAGAAAAACTATTGAGCTACATCATAAGGAGGTCAGGAGGCATGAAATTACCTGACACTTATCATAGGAAAAGACTTGACCAGCCTATTGTGCATAACCTGCACCAGATTATGGCCGATTGTCTGCTATTACAGTATAGATGTTAACTTTAAAAGGACATTCCATATTAAAATTCCCCTGGCATGTCCTACCTTCATACCTTGGTTGGTTTATGTAATTCAGAATCTTGCCATAGAGCTGGATAAGAAAAAAAGTTGAAATTCGTGAGTGATATGGTGAGCACAGCAGTGCCATTTTTCTTTAAGTTGTCCTATAACATGGTTTCACCTTTGGAGCTAATTTGAAGATATTACAGAATTACAAACATTAATTAGCCAATGTATAGTTATAGGAAAAACGCTCAGTAACCATGGGGCCCATACATTATGACAAATCGAACAGCGCCAAATGAACCCCATTCACTATAGTGCATGTTGCACTACCTCATCCTATTTTTTTTTTTTTGCATAAATCAGCCATGGAGCTTCTGGATGGAACCTCCAACAGTAATGTGAACGAGATCCGGGAAAACAATTTATACTCTATTAGATATGTCTGAGTTATTAAAGGAGGTCATCTTTATTCGGGACTCTCCTCTATCGCTCATAGCAAAGAGTGGCTATGAAGAGTGTCACTTGCTCTGGAGGTCCCAGCATATCCGTGCATTACCCAGCAGCCTATTCATTTCAATGAGAAATGTGTAATGCTTCATTTCACCTTTGGGGGCGCTGCAGGAAAACTGATGAATTGTTTCCCACAGGTTTCAGCTGAAGTGGAACACCCTGTGTTTAACTACTTATTAGGAACTCTGTTGACAAAAATGGATGGTCCAAAGTGGACTTGAATTTGACTTTCTGCCATCTTTATTAGTTATAGTAGAAGCTTAGGTACAAGATTGTTGAAGACTCTGTTCAAATCTGTGTCATGGTTTATCCATTGAATAATGGACTCCAACGGCAACTGGTGACATCATAGTGTCCGTTGATCGAACTGGAACAATAGCACTGCATCTTGATGTATTCTGTGAGGAAGACTCCTATCAGAGCCGCCAACACAGATGTGAAAAGAGCTTCAGAAAAAGGACGAAAATGAATCATTATGAAAAAGTTTGATATTTGATATAGTAAATAATAGTGACATTTACAATCACGTCACAGTTATTAATTAAACACATCCTGCTCTTTGATTTGGTTTTGGCCTGTTTGCTTTGTGAAGTCAGACATGGATGTTTAGAGGATTATTCATTGTGGAGAGAGACACAATTCTCAGTTATGTCTCCCATTACCGCTTCTCAAGGTGTTGATATTTAGTCCATTCCCCGCGGTAGTTGGATAGGATGTGCTATAACAGACAGTGTTCATAGATGCTATTGTAAGAATGCATTGGTCTGCTGAACTTCTTCTGTTTATTGAGCATTATGAAAAAATGTCATAACTTCACCCAAGTCACCCAATCCTAAGGATTTACAAACAATACTACCGGTCATATTTCATTCAACAGTGATTATATCAATTTTTCCTTCAGGCTCTGATGTCAATTGTATTATTTTCACCTTTTACTATTAACTTTCAGAATTTGTTGGATCACATCTTATTTGTTAGTCCTGTTCATATTAGTATTATAGGATCCACTCATAATGGCCTTGATAACCATGCTGGATCCATGTTCAAATGGATCTTAATAAATTTTGGACAGTCCTCAGACTCACGTATTTTGGCTATGTAATGTGAGCAGAGTCGCTAGAAAAATCTACAATGCTTGGACAGATCAGTGGCAAAAGACGACCTGGCCGCCACAGGACACAATGGCTGATAGTGTCAGAGCTGATAGTGGCATGGATATCAGACAACTGAAAGAAACAGTGCAAAACTGAAAAACATGGAGGGAGCCTTTATGGTTGCCGAGGGTTGTGAACGACTTAACGGCTAACAACAATAACCCATTGACTATACAACGATGTCAGCTGTAGCCCTATCAGTAGTATCACAGTTGTACTGGTGAGTAATTAGCCCTCTAGCCACACTGGAACCAACTCCCAAGCATGATGTACTACTGTGTTAACATGTAGAACCAAGAAGTCAATAGAACCTTTGGTATTCAGTCCCTGGGGGTCTTTACATCCACCAACTGCTGGTCAATTAAACTTTGTATTGGTTCCTGTTGGACACTGATACATTCATCCCACATTATTTAGTGGTCAGTGGTACAGTAATTATCATTTGGTACCGTATGGTAAATGGAACATCTAGGGGCCTGATCTATAATTCAACTACCTATGTAATATTTGATGCCTATTAGATAATGTGCCAGTGCCTTAAAGGGTTGCATTTTGTACCCACCCTGCCCCTAACTATGCTTGATGAATATACTTGCCTTGGCCTGGTGACATCCTGTAACATGTCATGTGGGTTTCTAATGTAGAAGCCCTGACCTGTTTATGAGATATCACTGATGACGTCCGGTGTCGGATCTACTATTGGCTGCAGTGGTCACGTGGGTCGACAACCATGTGACAGCTGCAAACAAAATGTAAACAAACTGCTAGAGGCTCTAAAGCATCAGTGGGGGAGCAGTGTGGCAGCAGAGAGGTTTGGGGGATTTTTAAAAAATATTTCATACCCGCATTGCCACCAATGTATGCAATACCAAAAAAAACCCTTTAAGGTGGCCATACACCTTAGATGACTTTGGCAGCAGCTAATTGCCCACGGAAACACAGGATTAGGCATGTTTAAATGCAACTCTCTTCCTGACATCTGTCATCAAGGGAGAGTTGGAAGACTCCCATACACATTAGATGGCCACTTGGCCAGTGCCACTGAAATAAGGCAGCCTGGGCACCTATAAGCTCTTTTGAGCTCAGGTTTTCTAATACATCAATAAAACATATATACATAAATATTAGAGAATTTTTAGCTGCACGAAGAAAGAGTGATATCAGTTGCCCTGATGTCTTTACTATGAAGTGCAAAGCAAGACAATAAGAATAAATAGACAAATACAATATACTTCGAAAAAAAATTCTATCACTTGATTACAAAAATAAATGCCTTGCACCGGTCTTTTAAAAACTATGTTCAGAAATTGTTTGCTGTCTGTTACCACATCCATACTAATAATAGAAGTGTGAAAGAAACTCTGTCTGTCTGTTACCTTTTCACGGCTAAACCGCTGAAGCGATATTGGTGACATTTGGAAGGGAAATGGCTTGAAGAAGGACATAGGCTACTCTAGGGAGCGTGACAAGACAGATTTATTTGGTGATGCGCAGGTGAGGCGGAGGGGAAGGAGGTGCACATCATAAGCTGAGCCTCCCCAAATGGGCGGATACGTGAGAACAGACATTGTTGAGGCACATATGCAATTATTAAGCTAGCAGGGATACCTGGTGTTGCCTGGGATTAAAACTTGAACGAAAGACACATTGACATGGATTGAGATTTTAAAGCAACCAATCACAGCACAGCTTTTATTTTACCCCAGCAGTATAACAAATAGCAACCAATCACAGCACAGCTACCGACGGATTTGCCTTTTCAATTCAAAAGGCCACAATTCCCTCTAAAAATGGCATTTGCGATGATGATCAATAAGGCTCAAGGGCAAACACTTAAGGCAGCAGGTGTACACTTTTTTCTCATGGATAACTGTATGTGACGGCTCACATGTATACAGCCCACAAAACCTTCATATCCTAGCAAAAGAGGACAAGACCAAAAACTGTAGAGTACAGAACTGTGGTGACATAACATATCGCAGTTACACTCCTTTCACCATTTCAACTTTTTACATTTCAATATACAGCAAAACACATTAGATAAAAAACTACAAATTCCATGTGGACGAAGTCTCGGGAAACAAGCTAGTAGATATACAGGGTAATTTATAAAAGTAAAATTGGGGGAAACAATGCAAATTTTGGTGCATTTGCTAAAAAATTAGCACCTTTTTCACTTTTACAACACACACAGCACTTTTTAAGAAAGTGTTTATGGCTAAACAGGAGGGGCATGGCTGCTCAACAGAATCACTATAATTTATGCCAGAAATTAACATACATTATACTTCAAATCCACTCTAGCTTATAGTTTGTGTAGACTTCAGATTCTGCTGCACGGACAATCCAAGACGCGGCAAATGTATTAAGAGGCTTGTGCCTCTTTAAGGGGTTTTCCAGGATTGAACTATTGATGACCTATCCTCAGAACAGATTGTAAATAGTTGTTTGGTGGAGATTTGGCACTCTGGACCCCTGCTGATCAGATGCCTGTTGAAGTCGTGGCGCTCTTCATAATAATGTGATAAAATCACAGAGGTGAGGAAAAAACAAAGACATTATTCACAGAAAAAGCCAAAAATACAATACCTGAAGGTCTGCAAAGCAGACACGGTCGCCATAGGCACGATCGCCATAAGGCAGGCACAATCGCCATAGGGCAGGCGCAATGGCCGTAGGCCCTGGAGATATGCAGTCAGCCAGACAATCATAATAATGTGACGTCCCGTTCATCAGTTACCTAGTCTAAGGGCAGCTCAGTCCCATTCAAGTGAATGGCACTGAGCTGCAATACCAGACACAGCCACTATACAATGTACAGTGCTGTGTTCGGCATGGACTGTAGTGACAGCATCTCTCACCCAAGTGCTACTGTCACTTCAATCAACTGATTAGAAAGCATTTTGAGTGGCGGACCCCAGCTAATCAACTATTGATGACTAAGGATGAGCGAGTATACTCGCTAAGGCACTACTCGCTCGAGTAATGTGCCTTAGCCAAGTATCTCCCTGCTCGTCCATAAAGATTCGGGGACCGCCGCGGCTGACAGGTGAGTCGCGGCGGGGAGCAGGGGAGAGCGGGCGGGAGAGAGGGAGAGAGAGATCTCCCCTCTCCCCTCCGTTCCTCCCCGCTCTCCCCCGCAGCTCCCCGCCCTGCGGCGGCCCCCGAATCTTTAAGGACGAGCAGGGAGATACTCGTTTAAGGCACATTACTCGAGCGAGTAGTGCCTTAGCGAGTATACTCGCTCATCCTTATTGATGACCCATCCTGAGATAGGTCATCAATAGTTTAGGGGCGGAAGCCCCTTTAATACATTTATCTGCATAGGAGCTGTAAACACAAAATTATAGGAAAATTTTAATTAAAACTTATTGCAAAGTTTCTTCATTTTTCATTTTAGATGTATTAGGGCAATAAAAAAAATTGTATTAAGGCACACACAGGGAATTTGACTGATTTTTATGAATGTACAAACTAAAACAAGTCTAAATCCAGTCCGCCTGTCTCAGTAGCACATTTTGGCATATGAAGTTTGCCTAATTGTGTGTATTGTATGTAACACAAGTGTTGTTAAACTACCTATGCTTTATATAGCCCATGCCATAGAAGAGCATCCACCAAGAATCACAAGACAGCTGACAGACGCAAAATGTGGTCTATGATATGTTCCCCGCAGACCATCTGCTTAATAGGACTGACCTATATATTCTTCATAAATACAGATATAATAAATATTAATGTCTCTCCAGTACACCATAGCATTGATATAAAAAGAACCAGACTAGTGTATATAACGACTATTCAGCGGTCACATTGCTGCCTAATTACAGGTCTGTCACATGGGCTTTAATGGGACAATTAGCAGAACATTTGTTGCACCAGATGAGCAGATTGCTTAGTGGTCTACAAACTTGCAATGGATCTGATGTGAAATTCATGTTGAATCCAGGCTGACTCCGCATCAAATAGGCGTCCAATTAGTTTGAATGGGAATCTATGCTATAAATTTCCCAACGTTAAGGTTTTAACCCCTTAGTTGACCTCCTTACGCCTTTTTATGGCAGATGCTAATGGCCTTATTCTGATGCATGCACCTTTCTATGGCATAGCATCGGAATAGCGACACAGACCTCACATGCACGTAAGGAGTAGGAGCTTGGCTGTCTGATGGCAACCAGGCTCTAGCTCTAAAAGCAAGGACCCAAAGAAACATCCAATCCCAGCTGTTTAATCCTTTACATGCCACAATCAATGTTACCGCAGCATGTGGAAGGTTGACATATGTGACCATGGGGTCCTGATAGGTTGCTATGGCATCTGGAGGCTTGAAGATGGACTCCAGGTTTGCCACCTATGGTGGCCTATGATGCTCAGCCTCTGACTGAGCGTGATAGACCAATATATACTGAGGTATTGCAGTATATTATAAAACAATCAAAAGTGATGACTGTCAAGAAAGAATTTTGCTCGCGTGAGGTTTGAGGGCGATGGTGCGGTAATTAGAACATTCTTGGGCATCACCTGTTTTTGAAAGTGTGATGAAGACTGATTTTGCCCAGTCTTTGGACCACGATTTGGAGCTCCAGATCTTTTGACATAGGTCGGTTGGACCTTGACTGACACTGGTTTGAGTAGTTTGGCTGGTATGTGATCAATGCCAGGAGCTTTCCTGTTTGGTAGTTGTTTCAGGGCCCATGTGACTTCTTTCCAGTTCTTGTTCTACTTGACGTACGTAATGCAATGGGTTGTCTGTCTGATTGCCTGCATACATCTCTGCTGTATATTCTTATAATTTGCCATCCCAGTCTTTGATAGTTGTTGCCTTGCGTGGTATGAACGGTGCCGGAGTCTGCTTCACAGGGGCGAAGAGAGCTCAGGTGTGGCCTTGCTGATTTGCTTCTTCCAGTTTCGAGCATTGGTCGTTCCAGTGGTGCTCCTTGTCTCGCCTGACTTTTCTTTGAAATTCCGCATTTAGCTCTCTGAATTCAACGATGGTGCCCGCTGCCTTAGCCGCTCAGTGCTTGTTGGTGATTCTGATGGATTCATCCGATAGCCATTGGGGTCGTTTTGCAGATTTTTTGAAGGGGTTTATTTATTCAGCTGTATTCAGTGTGATGGATTTCTCCCATAATTCGTCAGGGTGTTTTCCGATGGTGCTGAGTACTTTAAATCGATTATTCACTTTGACTGTGTATCGTGAAGGGATGTTGTCTACATTAAAGCAGCGTATTGCTGGTGGCGTTTTGATGTTGTTGAATCTGAGCTTGATTTCTGCGAGTAGTATCTGATGATCGGAGCCGCAGTCTGCACCCGGAAGTGTTCTCACAGCCAGCATTGAGCTTTTCCAACGCAGTTGACATAGGAAGTAGTTGATTTGGTTTCCGTGAACGCCATTTGGGGCCGTCTTTGTGTACAAAAGCCGTTTCGCCTGCTTAAACCATGTGTTAATGATCAATAGGCAGTTCTCTGTGCAACATTGGACTGCACACCTGCATTATTCTGCTCACCGAATCCGAATTTGCCAATGACTGGTAGGTGTTCTCCAAAGCCGATTTTTGCATTGATATCTTTGGCAGGAGTCTGATTGATTGCTTGCTGGGGATCGGCATAGAATTTTTCAATGTCCTTATCTGTTGCATCAGTTGTGAGCGCATAAACTTGCAGAATTGTGATCGAGAGAGGATTTCCATTGATGTGTATGGATATGGGGAAGACCCGGTGTAGTAGACATGATGATTAGTTAGTGTAAAATGTCTATTGATTTGTATAAACTAGATGTATTACACAGCTGTAGTGATTGAACTCTGTAGAGGCTAATGGCTGCATAATCCCATTATGGTAATTGCTGGACAATGGCATGGTGAAAGATGTGTTCTATGATATTACCCTAATGTAAAGCTCTGCTGCAAGCCTCTTAAAGGGTTAAAGTCACATTCTTATACTGAAGAAGTGTATCCATTTTGGGCGTCTTCCCAGCCCTTCCCCCACTCTCAACTTCTGAAACAAAGGAACTACTTTTGCTTGACCACATGCTGGGAGGACAAAGATTGGCACATACACTGGACTTGAGAGAGAGGACTTGGGGAGGGGGCGGGGAATTCCATATAACCCAACGTATGAGAATCCTATATGTTACTGATGTAATCTGTTAAACGCCCATAAAGGGCAGGTATTATGTGTTTCAATAAATTGAGGATCTCAAGCATTGTGTAGCTCAGACCCAGCTTAGACCTGACACTTACCTCTTGTGTCTGGCCTGGTTGATGGTGTGCACACTACACAATTAGGAAGCTACAGAATACTATGAAACCTGCTGGAGAAAAACATAATCCAGTTCACCGGAAGTATCAGAAGGATGTGTACATGTGTTTGATTGACTACAGCAAAGCTTTTGATTGTGTCGAACATGACAAGCTTTGAAAATGTCTGAAGCAAATGGGCGTCCCAGAACATATGGAACAACTTATAAGGTCGTTTTCCAACAACCAAGAAGCAACAGTCAGGTCAGTTTATGGCAACATGGATTGGCTCAGAATCGAAAAAGTCGTACAGCAAGGCAGCATTCAATCACCAGTCCTGTTCAATCTGTACACAAAAACGGTCATAAGGTGATGCAATCTGGACGAATCGGAGAAATCGGAGTCAAAATCGGTGGCAGAAATGTCAACAGCCGATATTCAGATATGCAGATGACACCACCCTGCTTGCAGAAAGTGAAAGGGACCTGGAATACCTTATCCAATGTGTGCAAAAGGAAAGCCAATGCATGGGTCTGTATCTCAACAGCAAGAAAACAAAAGTCATGACCGTGGTAGGCAATGGTACAGTGAACATAAAAATGAACAACAAAGAAGTCAAGATGGTCCAAGATTTCATCTTCCTTGGATCCAAAATCGATTGCAAAGAGCAATCTGGACCTAAGATCAAGAGACGGATTACACTTGGTAGGAATGCAATGCAAGGAGTGGAAAAGATCCGGAAATGCAAGGATATTAGCATTGCAAAAAAAAACCAATGCAATCGTCTTTCCCATAACGACGTATGGTTGCGTAAATTGGACGCTCTGAAGGAAAATTGATGCGTTTAAACTATGGTAGTGGAAGAGAATGCTACGGATACCTTGGACTGCCAAGTGTTAGATTGCATCAAACCGGAAATATCACTAGAGGGCAAAACCATCAAACAGCGGCTCTCTTGTTTTGGACACGTGATGCGCGATAACTCACTGGAAACAGTACTGATGCTTGGCAAGGTCAGTAGAAAGAGAAGATGAGGACGACAGACAACAAGATGGCTAGATACAATCAAGGCCACCACTAACATGTCAATCGTGGAACTGAAAGAAGCCGTGAAAGACAGGAATGAGTGGAGAACATTGATGCATAAAGTGACTGAAGGTCGGATGTGACTGAACGGATCATCATCATCAGGTGGAGCAAAATAAAAAGTTAAAGAAAGTGTAAAAAAACATAACAATAAAAATGACAAAACCCCACATTTCCATCCAAATTTGGTATTACTGCATTCATAATGATCCATGTAAAAAAGTTTGTACATTTTTAACCTACACTGTGCATACTGTGAAAAAAAATATGGTGAAAATAGTTAATTCTGCATCTTGCCTCTCAAAAATCAGAATAGAAAGCAATCAATCACTAAATGATACCAAAAAAATACATAGAACCTTACATAGCACCATTAATGGAAAACGCATCTTAGGGATCTTTGAATGCAAAGATACAGAAAATATATATTTTTGAAAGTGTTTTAAAAAAACAGCAAAATACTAAAAAAAATATATACATATAAATGTGGTATAGACATAATCATACTGACTCACAGACTTAGGGCTTATTCACATGTCCATATATCGGCCGGATTTTCACACTCGGCTGATATACAGTGTCCCTCTCTGTAGGGGGAGGAGGCGGGCAGCAGTGCACTGAGCAAATGATGCATTCAAAAATACTACTTGTCCCACAAAAAACAAGCCCTCATTTTAAAGTTATGGCTCTAGAAATGTGACAATGAAAAAACTGAAAAGTTGGTTATCATTAAGGACGAAAATGAAGCCATCATTAAAGGGGTTGTCTCGTGGCAGCAAGTGGGGTTATGCACTTCTGTATGGCCATATTAATGCACTTTGTAATGTACATCGTGCATTAAATATGAGCCATACAGAAGTTATTCACTTACCTGCTCCGTTGCTAGCGTCCCCGTCGCCATGGATCCGTCTAATTTCGCTGGCTTCTTGCTTTTTTAGACGCGCTTGCGCTGTGCGGTCTTCTGCCTGGGGCCGCTCGTGCCGGAGAGCTGGTCACCGCGTCGTCATCGTAGCTCCACCCCGTCACGTGTGCCGATTCCAGCCAATCAGGAAGCTGGAATCGGCAATGGAACGCACAGAGCCCATGGTGCACCATGGGAGAAGACCCGCGGTGCACCATGGGAGAAAACCGCAGTGCATCCCTGGGAAAGGAGCGGCGGCCATCTTAGTGAGAAGATTTTTTAAACTCCTTATTTCGTCGGATCGGTGAGTAGCAAGCGGTTTAAAAACCGCTTTCATTTGCTATTTTATGCCAGGGGGGTGACATGGGGAATGGGGTAATGTTAAATTTTGATGCTTGCCGCGAGACAACCCCTTTAAGAGGTTAAATCTGCGTTGCAGAAAAAAAGTCACGTGTAACACCGTGATGCAGATTCAGTACCAGGTTTACTCTATGCAGATTAGCCTCATTGTTTGAGGCTAAAATCTGCGTGCAAATCCTTGGCAGAAACCCGCATTGAAAGCAGGCAGAATTCTGCCACAGTGGCTTTCATTGAATTTTGCAACAGAAGTATCTGTGGATGCCAGTATGATGCTTGTAGTTCATGTCTGGATACCTGAAGTCAGGCCAGGACACTCCCCTGAATTACGTATGCACAAATGCGTCCATAATACGCTCATGTCCTAGTGGCCATAGGAGCATCATACAAGGCATTGGCCCAAACACATATAATTTGGAGAAAAAAAAATCAGACCCCAGACCAGCCTACTATAAACTGCTCGAGTCTTCCTGGCACTGGCACATACCTGCTGGATGCTGTTGCTGTTGGTAATGCCTCTAGCTGACAATGGCATCTGCCATCACTGCTGGTTCATCATAGCATGGATGGCAGCTCCAGCTGACATGGCCACAGTTGGGAGTGCTTGCTTGCTTTCAACTGCACACTGCCCAATTGTTTGGGACAGTTAGCCCACAACGAAGAGGCAGCAGAAGTAGCTGCACCGGCACAGTGCAGATGGGGGCCCTGGCCAATAGCCCAATTTGCCCCCACTAACGGCAGCCCTGGGTCTAAGAGCAGCTCAGACCCATTCAAGTGAATGGAATTGAGCTGCTATACCAGGCACAGTGCTATACAATGCACGGGGCTGAGTCTGGTATGCAGTGAATCGTCCGCAGCCCTCATCCAAAAGCTGCAGCCACTTCAGACAGATGGTGGGCAGATGTCCAGAGCAGTGGTCCTCCACCAATCTGATACTGATCACCTATCCTGATGATAGATCATCAGGCTCTCAGTAATGAAAGGTTACTTAATGCTCCAGGCTGTCTGGCATATGGGCTCATGCCCATGAGCATTGCAGATTTCCGCTGCGGGAGTACCGCGTTAAGATTGCAAGTGATCGCGGATTTCCACGGTCTCCATTAATACTATATTAATGGAGACCTCCCGTTGCAGAAATCCGTGGTGAAATAGAACATGCCTCGTTTTTTTTCCAGCGGCAGAATTCCGCATATGAGCATTGGCAGCAGGAAAGCTATTAGGCTCAAAAGAACCTAATAGCTGCGGAAAACGCAGCCGAAATCCGTCCGTGGGCATTAGCCCTATCCCAGATGAACACATAAACCTCACACACTGAGGTGTAACTTGAAGATGGAACTTTGCTGGGCAAAATCTGTAAAAGTGTCCCCCCAGTTATAATGCCATAGGTATACAACCCCAATTCCAAAACGTTGGGACACTGTGTAAAATGTAAAGAAAAAGAGAATGCAATTATTTGGAAATCTCATATAAGCATATTTTATTCACAGCAGAACATACAACACAGATCAGAAAGTGACAGGGAGACATTTTTCCATTTCATTTAAAAAAGTGAACTCATTTAGAAATTGATGGCAGCAACACATCTCACAAAAGTTGGCCAAGGCCAGGTCTACCATTGTGTAGCATCTCAACTTCTTTTTACAACAGTCTGTAAACATCAGGGAAGTGAGAAGACCAGTTGCTGGAGTTTTGGGAGAATTTGTCCAGATTCTCTAAATAATTTGATCATATTATATACTGTAGATAGTTCCATATTCAAAGTCTTTACAATTGGACATTGAGGGACATTTTTCTGAAATTGTTACACAATTACACAAATATTTAGACACAGTTTTCACAGATTGGTGAACCTCTCACCTTCTTAGCTTCTGAGAGACTCTCCTTCTTTAACATGTTTTAGCCATGTGACTTAGAAAATTGACCCTCCAGCTGTTTTTCAGTAGTACAGCTTACTTTTCCAGCCTTTTGTTAATCCTGTCCAAAGTTTTGTGGGATGTGTTGCTGCCATCAATTTCTAAAGGAGTTAAAGGAGATGTCTCGAGGAAGCAGTGAATTTTTTTTTTGCCCAGTCCCCCTAATTAAACATACATTACTAATTACCCCTGTAAATTACTTTCCTAGCTGGTTTCTACTTACCGTTCCAGCGTTTCAGCAACTTATAAAACTTTTTCCCAAGATGGCCGCCAGCTCTTTTCGCATCGCTTGCTGTAGCCCGACGTGCGCGCTCCCGAGACGCTACCAGCTGTGTCTCCATGGCAACCAGACGCCCCGCAGCCGCCGACCGGACTCCTGGAGTGAACACGGCCGACCTGTCACCCACCGCCAGGCAGAAGGTAAGCGGCGCAGCCCCCCCCCCATCACAGCGGCAGCCCCCCCGGCCCAGCGACAGCCCCCCCCCCGGCCCAGCGCTAGTTCCCCCATCACAGCGGCAGCCCCCCCGGCCCAGCGACAGCCCCCCCCGGCCCAGCGCTAGTTCCCCCGGCGCAGCGACAGCCCCCCCCCATCACAGCGGCAGCCCCCCCGGCCTAGCGCTAGTTTCCCCATCACAGCGGCAGCCCCCCCGGCGCAGCGACAGCCCCCCCCATCACAGCGGCAGCCCCCCGGCCCAGCGCTCGTTCCCCCGGCGCAGGGGCAGCCCCCCCGGCCCAGCGCTAGTTCCCCAGGCGCAGCGACAGCCCCCCCCCCGGCGCAGCGGCAGCCCCCCCGGCCCATCACTTACCAGGACAGCTGGACGGCGGGACAGCTGGGCGGCTTCTCCGGACAGCTCGGCAGCTCTGCACCTTCCTCTAACAGAGGAAGGCACAGAATGGCGGCTCCAGCGCGCTCCCGAGCAGTGACAGCTCGTCTGCGCATGCGCAGAAGAGCTGTAGCGGGGAGCACACTGAAGCGGCTCGTGCTGAATGGAGAAGACCGGACTGCGCAAGCGCGTCTAAAAAAGCAAGCTGCCGGCGAATTTAGACGGAACCATGGAGACGAGGACGCCAGCAACGGAGCAGGTAAGTGAATAACTTCTGTATGGCTCATATTTAATGCACGATGTATATTACAAAGTGCTTTAATATGGCCATACGGAAGTGTATAACCCCACTTTGTTTCGCGAGACCACCCCTTTAATTTTTTTAAAATTAAATTTAAAAATGTCTCCCTTTCACCTCCTGATATGTGTTCTATTGTCAATAAAACATGGTTAGATGAGATTTCAAAATCATTGCATTCTTTTTTTATCTACATTTCCTTACATTTTACACAACATCCCCAACTTTTTTGGAATTGGGGTTGTACTACTGATGGCCCTAAAAGGGAGAAAAACCTCATGGGCCTCCTAAGGCTAAAGGGCTGAGGTGCAACTGCATACTTTGCACCCACTATAGCTATGCCCCTGAATACAAAAAGCAAGTACTGTATCTGCACAGTATGAAGGATAGGTAGGGGGATCACATCACATTTTTGCATCCTATTGAAAGGTACTGTTTTACCCTTTGGTTAGATTTCTCATTGAACGAGATGCAACAGGACACGAAACTGACGCAGC
Source organism: Eleutherodactylus coqui (assembly GCF_035609145.1). NCBI lineage: Eukaryota > Metazoa > Chordata > Amphibia > Anura > Eleutherodactylidae > Eleutherodactylus > Eleutherodactylus coqui. Next base: position 60,033,260 of record NC_089840.1, on the reverse strand, counting down.
ATCCTTTTTTCTGTCCTGTTAAAGGATCCTGCAGATCCGGTTTTTTGAACAACAGAAGTCAAAAGTAACGGCATGGAACAGGAAACACATCCTGTTTTAAATGTAGCATTTTTCTAAATCTTGAAAAACAGCATCTTTCAACTGGATGCCAAAAAGTGTTATGAGTAGGCGCTAAGTGCTAGTAGGCTGAATTCACACATAGCGGTTGGCTGAGATAAAAAAACAAATTAAAAAATATAATTGCCGTGTGGAATTGTGATAAGGTACAGGAGTTCTGGGCTCCAAATAGATCTGTTTGTATATTAAAAAGTTCTGCAGCATAACTAGACTGCTGTCATGTGGTCACGGCCTATACACCCCATTACTTCACCGCTCCACGTACCTTATGTCGAAAGGACTTGAGAGTGGATGTTTTCCAGGGAGTGTCCTATGGGTTGACACGCATTCTATCAAGCCCACTTGGCTGACCCATTCCCCTCTTATATTTGATTGGTGCTTTGGTTGACCTACCTTAACTCAAGGGGGCAGAGCCTGATCAAAGGGACTGCGACTATAATTAAAATCGGCTTGGGAGAGGAGATGTTCTTTACAACCCTGTTTTGGTGGTGCAAGGCGGTCACACCTCTTCAGTGCCTCCTCACTGAAATTGCTATATAGTTGTATTTATGTTTACTAATGTTTAAAAATATGTACCTAATGGTCTGGTCAACCATACTAAAGATGGGGGTGTGTAACGGGGTGCTCTAGCTCCTCACTACATGGTGGTATTGAGTGCCATAACTGTATTTTATTTTTGCTCTATTTCTTTGAGAAATTGAGGTGGGGTCAGAGCTGGGGAGCATCCCCCTCGCAGGATTGTAGAGAGGAGGGAATTCTGGTGAGGGCCTATGGCCAGAAGAAGAGATGTTAATAGAGAAAGAACTAGTCTGTCTGTAGAAAAGTGATATATGTAGAGATTTGTTTGGAGAAGGCCCTTTCCTGGCTGTACCCATGTGCCAAAAGCAAGGTTCATAAAAACAAGGTTAGTGTGGACAAACTCAAGTGGCCCACACAAAGCACTGACCTAAACGCTATCAAACACTTTTGAGGTCACATAAAATACCAATTGTGAGCCAGACCTTCTCATCCAACATCCTGACCTCACAAATTCTCTTTTGACTGAATGGGAACAAATTCCCACAGACAGACTCCAACATTTTCTAGAAGAGCCATAAAAGGCACCCAACTCCATAACAACACCCATGGTTTTGAAAATGGGATTTCCAACAAACTCATATATTTCTGATCAGATGTCCACATACATTTGGCCATAGGATGTATAATAGTGGGGTCTGACTTCAGATCACTAAACGGAGGGTGATCCTACAGCCATGCTTTTGAGTTTTAATCGACCTTAGGCCAGTTTCACATCTGGAATGGAACCTTCGGACCAGAAGTTCTGTCGCCGATCCGGCTGAAAATACCGGAAGAAAAAGTGTTGCATGCAGCGTTTTTTCTTCCTCCCAAAAGCCAAGCAGCTGGGCGTAAAAAAGGCGGACCCCATTATAGTCAATGGGGTCCACCCGATATTGTTCGGCTCCACAGGAAAGCGGAATCCCTACCGCAGATGTGAAACCAACTTTACACAGTTTTTTTCAGGAGATGCATAATCAGCTAAGAAAACCCCTACAGAAGCTCCAATGAATATGTATGTATGCTGCATAGATAAACTGCAAGTAAATATTAGTGACTGGTGAGACAATAACAGTGAACATCCCGCACTACGCCCTTTCTGTGGACTGAAGAATACATTTGAAACAGTGAAAAATAATAAGCAGTCTCCAATCAACCCATCCACTTCCTCATTGTTTATGTGCCTGAGAGGTATGGGCGGTGATCACTACACAACATGTCTATTGTCTACCGACATATCACACATTCTCCATAGAAGCAAACTGGCTGGCTCGCTCGCTCTCTCTCTGTGAAACCAGCGTGCCCGGAGGCAAACGTTGTGCTTTTCTTTGCTCCAAGCAAGTTGTGGCCTAAACATGTCTTAACTTGTTTCTTTCAGTGCCCAGTAAAAGCAGCATTGTATTCAACCTCCAATGTCTTTTCCTATGAAATATTGACATTGGCCACAGCCATAACAATTCAAAGTGAAGCTCAACTAAAGGGTAGTTTCACCTAAGAGAACAGAAACATTCAAGAGAAAACTTTAAATGTCTTCCAAAATGTTTGATATTAGGGATTTATTCTAGGGGGAGCTAGAAGCTGCCGATCTGAGGCAGACCCCAGGCACACCAGCGTATTTGGGTCCGTGTGTGCTAATTTACAGACAGCACACGGACCCGTTATACCTATGGGGCGATGAACATTTATTGCATGTTCTATTCTTACTGCATCACGGACAAGAATTAGGATATTCAAATGCACGTTAATGTGCTTGATGTGGTGTCCGATTTTTCATTGTGCCCGAGCCTCTCACCCGGATGGTGGCCGTGTTTACACAAAACAAATGTCACTTACATACTATTCAGTATGTAGCTGTCCCGCATAATTCCACCCTAAGGGCTCTTTCCCACGATCACATAAACGGCGCGTTTTTATGGCCAACCAGTATGTGACCATCTGAGGCATTGGTTTTCAATGCATGTGTTCACATGGGCGAATATACGGCGCGTATATATGTCAGACCATGAAAAATGGAACATATGCGACGACACATAAACGGCAGGCAAAAAGATAGTGGCGGCTCCCATTGACTCCTATGAAAGCTGGAAAAACATGGGAGGGAGAGGCATTTTAGTAGCATTGAATGCTGCAAAAAGCTTACAGGTGCCTCTATATAGGCATCCTGAGGATTTTGGCAGAACGAGGGTTTTCTGGGGTGCGACCTATTTTTTCATTAAAAAACATTGCTCCTGATCATGTGAATGGGCGAAAAAATGCTGTCCGTGAGTGTGGAAAAACAGCCGTTCATGCAATTTTACGGCTCGGCCGAGAAAACGTGTAAACGAATGCAGCCGTGTAAAAGAGCCCTTAAAGTAGTTCTCCGAGATTATGACACCAATGAACAATCTTAAAGATAGGCTATCAATCTTATCATTGTGGACAATCCCCTTTAAGGCAACCCTCTGGTTTGGGGGCAAAATTTTGTCCTTGAACCAGAGATGGGCAGTTAGATTACTTGCTGTTGATCTTTTGTGCCGATACCCCTCTGATCCGCTGGTCCAAGTCCCATTTTCAGTTGACCAAGATAACTTGCAAATCAATGGGGGAAGGGGGAGGGGGGTCTCACTACTGAGATCCCTTCCAATGTCAAGGACAGGGGACCCATGTATCCTGTCCTCCTCAATCCAGGGTTACTGCCCCTCCTACACTGAGTAGGAGACTGAAGTTAGTGCTGTGGAGATACCTGAGCAACAAGCGCAGTTTGCGTATGCTTGGCCAATGCTACATTCCTTCTGATGTAACTGCAGAAGGGGGGGGGGGGGGAGACTCCCACAATAACGACATGCAAAGAGGGACACATGACCTCAATTCTTAATATCAGCAGGGGTCTCAGTGGTAAGACCCCTACCAATCAGCAAATTATCCGCTATTCACAGGACAAGGGATAACTTGTAATCTTGGTACTATCCCTTTAAGAGTGCAATGTTACTCTATACATAATTTGTAAGTATTTTCCTGTCTCTACATCTGATGTGTGCTGCTATTAGTGGGTAATGTGTTATTACTGGAAGCACTTTCAGCAAGCGTTTACATTCAGCTGACCAACAGTCATTAAAATAGATATTGCTCCCCTAATACCCTTTAATTTCGACAGAAAGGGAACATCAAGTGCTTCATTTTGAGAACTAATAAAGTATTATGTTCTAACACACACTGGGCTTTTTTTGTTTTTATATTGCTTTAAGTTAAATATAGTGTACAATATGTATTCTTCACTACAGAGGCGTAACTAAAAGCACTTGGGCCCGTTGCAAAATCTGTAACAGAGCCCCAGAACTACCATGTGCTGTTTATAATACTGCTGTCCTCTGCTACTCCTGCACCCCCTATAGGTACACCCCTGCTTCTCTATAAATGAGATAGTTAAGCAATCAGTTCTAGAAATGAAAATGGATGTTTACAGCTATTCCATAGCAGCACAGGGACTTATGTATGAAACCAAAGGCAGACAAAACATACATTAGATATGCATCAGTGTCTAGCCTCTGTTAGAAGAATGACAGCTGATTGTTTGTGTTGGAAATATCTCTACTCGATATCTGCACATGCTATGGTATGCACAACAGATTTATTCATGTCGGAATGTGTATACTGCAAGCGATAACCATTAATTGGTTCATATTAACAATTATGGAATTAAAGTGGTTTTCTATGTTTAATATATTCAACTTATAAAATATACAGTTAACCACCTCATAGTTATGCCCAAACAGCGCTTAGAGAAAAGGAGCTTACAGTTTAGTCCAAACACTATGGGTGCTATTCTAATGGGCTTATCTTGTGGCCTTGAATCAAGACCAAAACCGCAGCTTTAGCCCCGTTGTAGCTAGAGATAATGCAGATGGAAGTGGGAGCTGTATGTACTAAACATGCAGATCTCATTTTAGCCCATGCAGAGGACAGGCGTGCCAGTGGAGGGACAAGCAGTGAGAAGAGAATGAGTTGTCAGTATCCGGTCTCCTCTGTAAGAATACATGCATGCAGCCTTTTTTCCCCGTCTGAAAATCAGATGACTTTTAAATGGGTGTATTCACATCAACTTTTTTTTTACTCTAATGAATAGTTAGTGTGAGAAAGATTGCAGTATGCTCGATTCTTGTCCAAATTTCAGCTGAAAATAGTACATGTCAATGTGCAGCGCCCCACACATTGGACTGCACATGGACGGGATGTCTGTGTGCTGTGCACTTAGAGCTGTACCTGAGAATCTTGGGTGCAACTTTTCCAATGCCTGTGTGCATGTAGCCTATGGCTGTGGATCAGTCCAAGGGAGGTTGTATCATGGACTTTTCGCAATGTGTTCATCCCCATAGGTACACAGTTCACACAGGTAGATGTATCAGCAGTGTGCATTTCACTAAACCTGAACGGTCAGTCGACAAACGGGCATTCGCTCCTTCATTGGCTGAGCACTGGTCCCCTTACACAGCCTCATTGTCAGGTGAATAAGCATTTGAGGCTGATAATTGGCTTAAAAGGATTTTTAGGTTTGAAAAAAATCTATATAAAACTTATTTTATTAGTAGCATTAAAGGGGTATTCTCATCTCAACATTTGTGGCATGTTCACATGATACTAGCTGGTACAAAACTCAACTAAGGACCACGCAACGTCCCTAAAATTCAAATCCAAGTATCCACTAATCAGCATGACCAATTAATGCACTCACTTTTTATTTACCCGACTTGTAATCTCTTGGATAGGTTTACACTGCTTGACCAAGGATAGCCTTGATGATGGACTACTATGCATATGTGGTTTGTAGCTAAGATGCATATACAGTATAAACTACTTCAGAAACTGTGGCTGCTGATATGCAGGGTGATTCAAAAAGCACAGTGCAAAAGTAAAGCTGGTTTTATTCAGATATGAATTGACAAACAGTCAGAGCGAGATGAAAAGATAGAAGAACCTCAAGTTTTTATTGCACCTTACAGATGATCAATATGGGTGTTGTTGGTGACACTAGACGACCTAAAAGAACACATCGTAGCTGCAGTGGAAGCAATAAAGATCTGCTGGGACATGTCTAGGCAGAATTGGACTACTAACTTGACATCTGCCATGTCACAAACAGCATCCACATTGAACATCTGTAAGGTGCAATACAAACTTGAAGAGTTCTTCTATCTTTTCATGTCATTCTGTATATAGAAATCCACTTTACTTTTGCACCGTTCCTTTTAGAATCACACTGTATATCGGATATAGTGTGAGCAAGCATGTTTCCTACAGTTTAAATTGAAGATTGGCACAGTTTGTCTCTTTTCTTTTCTCTGTAAACAGATGGTAATGGGCTACTGGAAAATGACAAGGGAACAAAGTCATTAGAACACTAATGTGACTATGACACAGACATCCTGTCTGGTCTAGGCTAGTAGCATAGGCTCATGATAGATCTGAACATGGTTTATAATTCTCAAGTGTTCTTGATAAAGAAATATCCCGAGACAGAAAGACGCAAGCGCCAATTACCGTATATAAAATCATTATATTAAGCAAAGGTTTCCAATGATTGCCCAATGCAAACACGTACAGCGGCTGCACGTCCAGTGAGAATTTGCTTGTTTGTTGCTGTTCGAATCTTTTATGATGATCCAACATTCTCATTTGTTAGTGTTAAATCCCCTCGTGTAAACAGGCATCTGTCATTAGCAGAGGAGACAGGAGGAAAGACAAGTGATTTCAAAAGTAATCAAAATTACAAATAAACATACAATTATTGATACATATCAATGCATATTAATGTTACAACTTGCTACATTGTTGATTAGTGCTCATATGTCACATATACCCATTTTTTTTATTGTTTTCATATTTGCATAAAGTCATTATACTGTACTCCTCGGTTAATACTTCAAATAAAATTGGCCCTGAGGAATGTTAGATTGTGCACCTCAGTAGGGATAAAGATCCATGCTCAGCAGAATATGTTGGTCCTTTGCAAATGCCAAATATTTGAATGCCTGGTCCTTTAAGTAACTCATTGCAATTGCTTTGGCCTTCCAGACAGTAGCAGTTCATTGTGGCTTAGATTCCACTAGGTGTTGAGATCGTTCTGCAGGAATATTGGCTCATGCAAAGGGGAACCTTCTTGTAGTTGCTGAAAATTAGATGGAGGTGCAGACATGCTCTGAACAGCTGACAGGATGGTTCATCAATTCATGCTGCTTGCACTAAATTCTGACCCTCTCATCAGCATGCTGCAGCAGAAAGTTGGATTCTTCTGACCAGGCAATGTTTTTACACTGCTGAGTGATACAATTCTTTTGCTGTTTTGTCCACTGGACTCCTGCCTTTTTGTTTCTCTTAAAGAGCAATGGCTTCTGAAATTGGTCATCTGCTGTTATGGGCCCTCCATGCTAAGGAACAACGTATTGCACATTTGGACACAGTAATTGGAACACCAACATTGTATTTGGCTGAAATTTGCTTGACTGTGCACCGCCTGTTCATTTGTTGAGGAGTTGTTTCCATCCATGGGATCATCCCCCTACCACTGGATGTTTTTCCTGGAACACATCATTCTTGGTCCACTCTCCACACCACTGTATGAGAAAACACCACAAGGTTGGCAATGTGTCCCATCCAGTTGTGTTAACTAGTCAGACCAGGTACAATGTCGGAGTAAAACCTGTGACTGGTAATAAGGGTCTTTTTAGACTCAATAGAAATAACAGGAATAAATATAGCGAGGTACAGAATATTACATTGATAAAGATAATCAGAACTGCCTGAACTGGACCGGTTCCTCAGGCAGAGCACCTGCCCTGAAAAGGGCAACTATACTACAGAAGAGAGAACAGAAACCAGTCCGACACCAACATTTAGATAATAAGTAGAGATGAGCGAACGTACTCGTCCGAGCTTGATGCTCGGGCGAATATTAGGGTGTTCGGGATGTTCGTTATTCGTAACGAACACCACACGATGTTCGGATGTTCGGGTTACTTTAACTTTCTTCCCGAAGAAATCATTTCTATATGCGCTCAATGGGGCCGGCGGCAGCAGCGCCAACCCTATTGAGAACATATAGAAGACAAATCCTTCTTCTCTGCCACAGCTGTAACAGCTGTGACAGAGAAGAACGATGTTTGCCCATTGAATTCAATGGAACCGGCAATACAGCCGACTCCACTGAATGCAATGGGCTGCCGGCTATCGCGGGATGAATTGTCGGAAAGGGGTTAAATATATAAGCCCTTTCCTGCAATTCATCCAGAAATGTGTAAAAATAAAAAATATATATATACTCACCTGGTGCCGACAGACGGAGTTCAGCGCGGCAGGCTGCAGTTCTCCTGAACTGCTCTGAACAGCTGTGAGTACTATTCAGCAGCCGGGGATTTAAAATCCCCGCCTGCTGAATAAGATGCCTCTGAATGGCCACAGCCTGACCAATCAGAGGCCAGCCCTCACTCACACCCATTCATGAATTCATGAATGGGTGAGTGAGGGCTGCCTCTGATTGGCTCAGGGGCAGCTCTCCTGCCCCTGAGCCAATCAGAGGCAGCCCTCACTCACCCATTCATGAATTCATGAATGGGTGTGAGTGAGGGCTGGCCTCTGATTGGTCAGGCTGTGACCATTCAGAGGCATCTTATTCAGCAGGCGGGGATTTTAAATCCCCGGCTGCTGAATAGTACTCACAGCTGTTCAGAGCAGTTCAGGAGAACTGCAGCCTGCCGCGCTGAACTCCGTCTGTCGGCACCAGGTGAGTATATATATATTTTTTATTTTTACACATTTCTGGATGAATTGCAGGAAAGGGCTTATATATTTAACCCCTTTCCGACAATTCATCCCGCGATCGCCGGCAGCCCATTGCATTCAGTGGAGTCGGCTGTATTGACGGCTCCATTGAATTCAATGGGCAAACATCGTTCTTCTCTGCCACAGCTGTTACAGCTGTGGCAGAGGAGAACTTGCTGTGTCGTTCCCATCATTTTCTTGAATTGCCAAGATTTTCACACATGAAAACCTTAGCGAGCATCGGCGAAATACAAAAATGTTCCGGTCGCCCATTGACTTCAATGGGGTTCGTTATTCGAAACGAACACCCGAACATCGCGGGAAGTTCGTTTCGAATAACGCGAACCCGAACATTTTGGTGTTCGCTCATCTTTAATAATAAGTAAACCTACAATACTGAGCTAACTAAATCACTAATTCATTAAATATACTCCATTGTAAAGACATGTTCAACCTAAATGTTGTGGCAAGATTAGCTGGGGATCACCTTTGCTGGGGTCCCAGTCCAAACTAAATATCACTATATAGCCTGAAGTGCATTGTCGGTGTGGTCATAAAATTTACCAAAACCTTTAGCACATCTTCAATTATAAATGCTTTAATTTGTTGCCCACATTCTGCACCATATGTGGCAGGATTAGCTGGAGATTGCCTTTGCTAGGGTCAAAGGACTCATTTTTTTCTCCAGTTTGCAGCCAAGAGTAAAGGCCCATTTACATGCAAAGATAATCTTTCTAACGATTGAAAGTTTTAGTGATCATTGTGCATAAAGTGTTAATGGACACTAATGTCCATTAACACTTTATAATCTTCATTTGCATGCAAATGGGCCCCCCACATGCTGGGCTCTGCAAACAGCTGCATTGTTCTCATCAGGGCTGCTGGCAGAATACAAATGTAATCTTCTGGCTCCAAAAGAGAACACAGCATGCAGTCTGTTGAGATACACTTTATCTCTCTGTGACTGAATGAAAGATTTTAAGTTCTTTTGTGGTCGTTTGAATGAATTTTGATCGATAATCGTTGCATGTAAATGGGCCTAAATTTTAAGCTGATAAATGGTCAGTTTTATTGTGCATGGTTGAAAATAAAATAAAAAAAAAAAAAAAAAAACAGCCTTGCCTCTCCAGCACTAACTAATACATAAAGACACTTGTCAGCTTATGCAACAAACGGGTTGGAGCAACTGAACTTACAGTCCACAAATTAAGCTCACACAGTCCAGCTTTTCTATGTTCCCCAGCTAAAGCCAATCCTTGTTCTCTGAGCTGCTCTTAAATATCCACCCATTGGATTAATTACCCAGCAGGTCATCTTTCCCTATTAACTCACATAAGTGAGAAATCCAGGGGAAATATACCATTGAACACTACAATAGTTTTATCACAATTTTCATAGTGAAATTTCAAATGTAGTCAAGTATGTACCCCCAACAAAAGATAGAGGGTTAACCCTCTGTTAGTGTTGATCCCACCCTTTCCCAGAAGGGATATCCATCAACTGAACCTTGTACTCTTCTGCCAAAACTCAATGACCTACTTCTATTATTTGCTTCTTTCATCTTGGGATTATCAAACAATGCAATTTTCTAATGCTGCGGTTGTGATGACTTTCTATAAAATAAAAGCCCTTTCAATATTGCTCCTCTCCGTAGATCCTCTGGGCTGCATCTTGGAATGCTGGCACTGTGAGTTACCTCTCCCTCCATCCTCTGCTGTCTGAAATGGGAGCTAGGATCAGGCCTGATCCAGAGAGATGTCATGTGCACTTATACTGATGTAACGAGCGAGGAGGCAGCTTACATAACCTTGGACATGTAAAAGAAGCAAAAACTGCAGAGACTATATACTGTTGAATAGTATGCATTAGCAGCGAAAGGCCAATCACCATAGACATCCATCCTCATGCCAGCAAGCAGAACAGTTTTTGGTGACATGCCAGGGACACTGGCAGTCGGAGGGACACAAGAATAGTGTTTTAAAGCCATACTATGACAGTAGACTAAAAGCACGCTGGGGCTATTATCACCTCTTCCAGAATCTTACCTTCTTAGATCCATGGTGTAATGTTCTATTGTATCGATGAATGTGAAATCTCAGAAAATACAAGAGGGTTTAGTACAGGACCAGATTCAGCCTATTATTCCACTATATAAGGCACTTGTCAGGCCTCACATGGAATACTGTGTACAGTTCTGGACAGCGGTGCTCAGGAAAGATGTTGCTTGAGGGGGTTCAAAGAAAGGCAACTAAACATACATGGAATGAGAGGACTGGAATGCCCAGTAACAAGAGGGCATCCTCTACGTAGAGGAAAGAAGGTTCCATCACCAACACAGAAGGGGGTTCTTTACTGTAAGAGCAGTGAGACTGTGGAACTCTCTGTCTGAGGACGTGGTGATGGTAAAATATATAGAGGAGTTTGAGAGGGGACTAGATACCTTTCTAGAGCGCTATCATATTACAGGATATAGACATTAGGTGACCAGCAGGGTTGGAGTCAGGTAGGAACTATCAAACGTTGATCCAGGGATTATTCTGACTGCCATTATGGAGTCGGGAAGGAATTATTTCCCCCCAAATGGGCTAAATTGGCTTCTGCCTCATTGGGGTTTCTTTTGCCTTTCTCTGGATCAACAAGGGAGGTAGAAACAGGCTGAACTAGATGAACATTGTCTTTTAGACCAAGCATGAACAGTGTCTTGTATAGTGAAGGTATGGTGCATAAAAAATGTGCCATAATGCAATGGGAAAAGAAGCACTCACCTGGTGCCAGGCGGGGGACCCCCAACAGGGTAGAACCCGCCAGCACCTGTGTGTCCCAGTTCGCTAGTCACAAATTTCCGTCCTAATCCAGGACAACTGGAGAGATGTCTAGGAGAGGAATGCCTCTCGTCCTTGAATCAAGTAAAGGATAAAAAGGACTCTGCGCTCCAAGGATCGGGGTTGATTGGAATAAAAAATCCCAGTAGCTGAACAAACCATATTTATTTGATAAAAAGTAACTGAATTACGAAATTACGGCGCTGGCATGCGTGTTTTTCAAGCTCACGTCAGTTTCAAAAGCACATAATTGCGACAGCTCCGGAGTACGAGTAACACCGCTGGAACATATTTATTCAAAATCCTCTAATAATCTGAGAAAAAAAAAAAAAAAATGTTTTAGATTTGTAGATCAGACACACTTGTTCCGAATGGCCTAAATGAGATATTAGAAAAAATATAAAGTGAAGTTGTCTCTATAATCTATATTTTCATTATCTTTTAAAAATTCAGCATTTATGGTTTAAGTTTTCAAAATCCCGACAATAATATTGATATTAATATTTTATTACGGCAATTGGTGCATTTTTTACAAAAACCCATCTTTTTATACATCCACACCCATTATCTATGAATTTATTGAGGATTACTATTAGAGATGAGCGAACGTGCTCGTTTAGGGCAATTACTAGAATGAGTATCGCTTTTTTCGAGTAACTGCCTACTCGGGCGAAAAGATTCGGGGGCGCTGGGGGGCGGGAGGGGTGAGAGAGAGAGCTCCCACCTGCTATCGCCCCGCTCCACCCCGCCGCCCCCCGAATCTTTTCGCCCGAGAAGGCCGTTACTCGAAAAAGGCGATACTTGTTTGAGTAATTGCCCTAAACGAGCACGTTCGCTCATCTCTAATTACTATCTATCATTAATTGATTTTATCGGAAATAAATATTTTTTAAAATAATATGATTACAATAGAATAATGATGACTTCTATACATTTAGCAGTTTTATTTATATATATAAAATTGATGCTTGATAGAGATGAGCGAGTAGTGCCTTAGCCGAGTATCCTCCCACTTGTCTGTAAAGATTCGGGGGCCGGCGCGGGTGACAGGTGAGTTGCGGCGGTGAGCAGGGGGAGCGAGGGGGGGGGGGAGAGAGAGATCTCCCCTCCGTTCCTCCCCGCTCTCCCCCGCCGCTCCCCGAATCTTTAGAGACGAGCGGGAGGATACTCGGCTAAGGCACTACTCGCTCGAGTGATGTGCCTTAGCGAGTATACTCGCTCATCTCTAATGCTTGATAATTTTAATCTCATTTTATAATCTCATCTAGTTTTAAACTGTTGTTCTGTTAATATCCAATATGATATTGGATGCCTCTTACAAATAGTCCCGAAGAAAGATATTTTCACGTATAGAATATGTAATTCTAATTTATTGAAAGATGAAATATAGTAGAATAGAGTTTTCTCTAGATCTATAAGTAATGTCAATTTTTAATTATATGTTGTAATTTCAAAATAATGAATTCTCTGCAGTCACTCCGGCTCAAACTTTGCATTGACGTCACCTCGCACCATTGTAACGCACATTGACCTCCACTGAGATCTGAAGCTTTATTGATTTGGAACGCACGATACGTTCCAACTGGATTATCACATGACCTACGTCTAAACCCGCCAATAGCACCTCCCCAGAAATGACGTCACGGCAACTGACCCGGTGTCTGACGCGCAACAATTTGAGTGAGTCCATATGTATTTATATGTGTATAGTATGTATGTTTTTTAACTGCCATGCTTGAAAAAGGTTCTTGCTAAAGCCGAAACACGTTGCAATATATATTTCCTATTCCAGTAACTTTTTAGCGATTAAATATGGTTTATTAACCATTCAGCTACTGCGATTTTTTTTTTTAATTCCATTTCACCCCGATCCTTGGATTGCGGAGTCCTTTTTATCCTTTACTTGGTTCTATTGTCTTCTTTTAGCCTACCATACTATGTTACTATGTTGCAACTACTGAAAAGTTCAGTCTAGAAGTATTCTACATAAGAAGTTGAGTAAATGTGTGAATAACCTGGATTATTCATCATGCTCTGATCCGGACAGTCTGTATTATAGTACTGCAGCTCCAATTTTCATAATTGGAAACAGTTAACAAGAGTTTTGTCTCTCCCCCGAACATTTAGCTTAGCTCCTATAATGCAGTGTGACAGTTCTTCCTACATCAGATGACTGTACAGTATTTGTAACACTTCTCAGAAAGCAAATCACTAGAGAAAGTTCTATCTAGGTCTTGATTAAGCAAAGAATGCAGTGAGATTTCAGCACCATTCTGAATGCAGCTCTGGACTATAATGCAGGTTATAACTGCGGATACAAGATAAGTAATGTCATATATGAGCAAGATATGTTTTAATGTAGATTTATTTTATATGTGGACTCTAAAGTGTTGTCTTAGGGTGCTATTAAACGTGCACTAGTGGCTGCCGCTAGCGCATCTGTTTGACTGGTAATTGCCGGGCTGCACTTGTTAGTGTAATAGCTGCAGTGCAAAAATTAGCACTATTGTATGAGCATTAATGGGAAAGTTGAACATATACTTAAAACCTAATACCTTAAATTGGTAATTTAAAAGCATCATTCTGACAATGTCCAATAATAATATAATAAACTATTCTGTACTCACTAGTTCCGAGTCTCTGCAGCTCCAGTGCCAAATCTCCATTCTCCATGGCAGCACTGTTTATAAACTGCAGTCAGCTTGTTTACAGAACATCACAGGCTGCAGCAGCCAATCACAAGAGCTTGGTGGTGGACCGTTGAGCTGAACATGCCAATCACAGACTGACTGGGCAGCTTGTAAAAAGATAAGCGGGTGAATTGAGATCCTGGTGCTGTGAGAACTCAGGATGGTTGAGAAGAAGCTAGTTTATTATTTTTGGGCATGGCCACATGATTAAAGAAGTTTGAGAAGAAAACTTGTTTTGGGAATTGCATACAGTATAACCTTTGACCCTGCTCTGGTGGGCTTTTGCTGCTATAATCACAATGTGCTTCAGGCAATATAACCCAGATTATGGTATCCCTTTACTAAAAAGGTATAATCTTTATGGGTATGCATTAAAATGGTTATTTAAAAACCCAGCATCCTTCACATGCTGCTCTAACATATATTAGCTATATTCCATATTTCCTAGACAGCTAGATATATAAAGGAGAAATCCAATCTATCTATTGCCATTCAGCCTCAAACTCCTGATGATGTGACTCTGGTGGTGAAATATGATAGGGCAGGGCTGTTTGTTGCTTCTTAAATTTCTGTAAGCCCAACAAGGCCTGCTAGTACACAATAATAGATATACAAATTAGGGAGCGCGCAATAACCATGGAGAGGGATAGTAGAAACTGTCAATAATTCTACTTACCGGGTGCCAGGTGGAGCAACAAAAGCTTTTGTGTCCCGCCTGCACCTGGAATCCAAGTTCGCCTTTCAGAGGTTTCTTTAATAGAGGGCCTTCCGTATTATCCAGAAAAACATATAATATATGCATCTGATATTACTTTTCCATGTTATCCTGGAGAGCAGCAGCACAAAAAGTGCCCCAAAGTTCTTACGAACAAATGGGGAAAATAGAATAAGCTAGAAATCACCGATGACTGTTATCAGTGCCGCACGCCGATTTTTGTAGCAGGAGGCGCTGATAGCATTCTTTCAGCTGGTATCCCGCTGGGTCTTCTCAGCGGGATACCAGGTAAAAGCTCCGAGAACAAAGCAGCTGTCAGCGCTCCTGCTGTTTCTCGGAGCTATCAGCTCAGTGGGACACTGCTGATAATTCCGAGAACAAAGTAGCTGCTTGCATATACAAAACAGCTACTTTTCTCAGCGTTAGCAGCAGTGTCCAGCTCTGCCTACATTTAACTCTTTAAGTAGCTAATTAGCTACTTAAGAGTTATGCAAAGATGATCCCTCAAAACTGTCACTCAAACTGTCGTTTGAGCGATTTGTGAGCGATCATCTTTCAGTGTAAATGCACAATGTTGTCCAAAAGATTTTTTAGATTATATAATTTTAAAGTGTTTTGTGAGAATCCAATATTGATCAATTCTGAATATCCAATCCTCAGGAGTGAGCACTGCGGACTTTTCACTGTATACCAGGCACAGCACCATACATTTCGTAGCGGTGGTACTTGGTATAGCAGATCAATCTCATTCACTTGAAATGGGACCAGGCGGCTCACCCGAGCATCACAACCTCTAAATAGCTCATCAGTGAGCTTTCCAAGCATCAGACCCCCACCGACTGAATATGGATTCCCTATCCTACGAATAAGGCCGGGCTCACACCGGTGGCTTTGGATTGCAGATTCTGCAATCGCCATTTGCGGTAAAACGTGGACATTAAAAGACATGCATTTTCACTGTGTTGTTCACACTCGCAGATACGAATTGCGCATTCCGCGAGTGAAAGAAAAATAGCTGCATACTCTACTTTGCCACGGAATCCACACAGATAGCCTCCATTAATGTCAGTAGAGGCCGTCCAACCCGCATCCACTACACAATTAGCATTGTGTAAGGGGTGCGAGTACACGTGTTATCACTAAGCGATGGCGCGGGAAATACAAATAAACAAAAGAAAAAAAACTGTACTGTGCATGACCGCAGGCGAGCTGCCGCAGTCATTCGCAATACACTAATAGCAGGTATGCAGGGTCACCAACCAGGCTCACAGCCGGAATCCGCTGTGGGCCTCCCACGTGTGGAATCTGGTCCACCTGCGTGAGCCTGGCTTACGTCACCAATATTGGATTCCCAGAAAACCCCTTTAAGCATGAGGTTTCAAGTTTTGCTTTAATTTGTCTTGAAACACATTATTTCGTCACCTTCTCACTACGGTCTAGGTTTTACACCTGGGATCTTCCTGATACTTCTGTCCGCCTAGCTGGTATTACCTGTCCTGCTTTTCTGTATCCTCACAATATTCCTGAGTGATATCTTCAGCAAAGCAGCTAACACCAAACTATGACTAGTCCCGGGGCTGCAAACTGTGGATCAGATTGAGAAAATCCAAACTTCTGTGAGCGAGGTGAAGAATAGGTCGCCACATTGTGCCAATGCACAATACTCAAATACCGTGGTTGCAGCTTCTAATAATATGCACTGTGATCAGACACAAAGCTTTGTATGTATTATATAATAGTAACCTATAAAAAAGGTCACATATTTCACGATCTCAGCTGTGATGTGAACAAATCTTACACCCATCATTACAAATGCACACTCATTTTATTCCACTTTGCTGCTCTTCCATTGCCTGGGCGGACACCTGGTCCTCGCTGCATTGGAAGTGGAATGCTGTTTTTCTATGAAATGCTGTATAAAAGCAAAAAGAGCCGCCAGGACTCCAAAGCCAAATCCCAGAAGGCTAAAAAAGAGAAAGGTCAACTAAGTCTGCATAAAATCAATAACCAACTATGATCACAGAATAAACATTTATTTGCTTCATACAATAAATACAAGTATTTACAATAACATAATAGTGCTGATACCAGGACAAAGAAGGGGAATGTACTGTGGAAATTGCATAGCACTTAAGGCCTCATGTCCACGGGCGGGATGGATTCTGCTTGCGAGAGCCCGCAGCGCAATCCGACTCTGCCCGCGGCCAGAAACCCTGCGTACCTGTGCCTGTCTTCTTTTTTCCTGTACTGTGGATGTGTGCGGAAGTGCCAGCCGGCGCACATGCACAGTACAGTTTTTTTTAAACTCCTGCTTCCCGTGGAATCCGTGGCCCATCCGCAATGTCAATTGAAGATGGGCCGTGAATCGGATGGCTTCCATTGACTTCAAGGGAAGCCGTCGGCGCAGAATCTGCACTAAAACGAAGCATGCTGTGATTTGTTTTCCGCATGCGGAATCCAGAAAACATATCTGCATGTGTAAATTGAAGTGCAGATGCCAATGCTTCCCTATGGGCGGCATAAACTGCGGATCTTCCGCAAATTTAATCCGCCTGCGGATATTGGGCCTAAGGGTACAATCTCATGGGGCGGAAATGCTGCGGAATTTCCGCAACAGAAAATTCCGTAGTATATTCACAACTAAAACCATCTTTGCCAATTTTGACTCATGATCAGCTGCACATCCGCAGCCGATTTCGGCAGATATAGCGGTCCCCTCACCACCTAATTCTTTGTGCCATCAGAGCAGCCTTTCACCCATGTACCCCGCGGCCTCTAGTGAGCGCAGTGCCGCTGGTCAGGTGACGTGGAAATATCTTGAGATGATAGATATAGAGAGACAGACAAAGAAGTCCCCTTAGCAAACAAGCTCATAACTGATTACTATTTTATGGACTTCTACAGAAATGTCTTTACCTTACTGAGGCTTACTGTTGGTGCCATAGGGTTTGGCTGAATCTCTTGTAACAAACTGCTCACCACATAAACCGTCAAGATATTTGGCAAGCCGAGAATATAAAGTACTACAAGCGTGTAAGCGGGATGTTTTTGGCAGTGGGCCGTCAGGACTTATGGCTCATGGACAAGTGAACTGATCTCTTTTGACGTTCTTCTCTCACACAGAGACATCTTCAATGCCGGCTGTAAGTGTAATAGAAACAAGTGGTTAGTTCACGAGTACACATGGAGGAGATATATCCCTCTGCGACCTAAGTAATGGTACACTGGCGTCGCTAACAAGTAGACTGAAAGGTTGATGATTCCCCGTATCGACCCTGTGTCTCTGCAAGTGATAAACCGGCGCTGATTCTTTCCGAGATGGATTATTTAAAGACTTGACTTCTAAGCAGAGTAGAATGAAGAAATTATCCTCGTATACAAGTTTATTATTATACAACTACCCTAGAACAATATAATGAAAGCAGAAACTTGTGCATTTACTTCATATGTTATACTTGTATTACCTCACTTAAAAAGGTTGTTTTTAGAAACTAGGTCAAACGTGGAAATATAAATCTCCTGCTATGGGGGTTAGTCTATTAGGACAGATCCTGTCTATATACCCTATATAGGTATATGGATATGAAGAGAGGGGTTCTTGCTCAGCATCATCTACTAATTAGTAGAGATGAGAGAGCCTACTCGGTAAGGCAGTTACTCGAGCGAGCATCGCTCTTCTCGAGTAACTGCTTAGTGATCCGAGCAGGCTCGGGTGGGCTGCAGGGGGGAGCGGAGCGGAGCAGGGGGAAGAGAGGGAGAGAACTCTCTCACTCTTCCTCCCGCTCTGTTTCCCCCCGCCCCCCAGAGCCCACCTGAGCCTGCTCGGATCACTAAGCAGTTACTCGAGAAGAGCGATGCTCGCTCGAGTAACTGCCTTACCGAGTAGGCTCGCTCATCTCTACTAATTACCTATAGATTATCAGAATGCAACTATATAGTCTACATAACGTCCACTTAATACTACAGCACGAAAGCAATATTGCTGTTGTAAGACATAAGGGTTTATTAACATGGAAACTTTTCTGTCCTTGATACTTTTGTAAAAAAAAAGGGGGGGGGGGGGGGTTTGGTGGCGGGCATGGCCTGTAGGGGCAGATTTATGTAATTTACTGTATGCCAAAAACTGGTATAATACTAAAAATGTATGCCAGGCTGCACCTGGCGTAGATGCCTGTGCAGGTGCATGGAGGAGCAAATATGCACTTAATACATGAAGAGTCGTGCGCCTCTTCATGCATTAGGAGCACCGTGAGCTGGAGAAAATCATACTAAGACTGGCATTTAAAATACCGGTCTTCATAAATTTCCAATGAGGGTATTCATATGTGCGATTCTTTTCCACAGACCGATGATTCGTGTAAAAAAGAAGAATCGTGGCATGTCCTATTCTGGTGTGATTCTCGGATCACAATCACCCACTCAATGGGTGCAATAAAATATAAAAGAATGCACTCTCATGGCACACACGTGAGGTGCATAAAAAAAAAAAAAAAGACCAATTTTCAATGGGAGTTTTAAATGACATCCATTGGTCCATCGTCTGTTTTTTTTCCACACGTGTCAAATAGACTGTACCCGGATGATACTCGCACATAAAAAGAAAATGATTTCAAATTGCACATATAATGGCAGTAAAAATCGTTCCATTTTTCCCTGACCAAAATCGCACTTCTCTGTGAGAATAAGGGATCTCTCATATAGGCATATACGAGTTATGTCCGAGATGCTCAAGGTGCAACCCGCATGAGACAGCACACCAACACCCTGTCTGTGTGCTATCCACTATCCGCTGGTAGTGGACGTTGCATGCCCGATTCTGTACCGGGATATGAACCAGAATAGGACATGCTGTGAATTTTTTCACAGGGATTATCGGTCCGTGCGGAAAAAAACCCAAAAAACCGCTTGCTATAATGCAGTTGCTCTTCTCGAGTAACTGCATTCTCATCCGAGCAGGCTTGTGGGGGTGGCGGGGGGAGCGGGAGAGATCTCTCTCTCTCTACCCCTGCCACCCCTCCGAGCCTGCTCGGACGAGAATGCAGTTACTCGAGAAGAGCGATGCTCGCTCGAGTAACTGCCTTATCCAAGCGTGCTCGCTCATCTCTAGCTATAATGTTTCTGTGTGCTACCTGTGAAATACATGGATACGATATGGATGGGAAACAGGTCTTAATGAATGGGCACTAAGGCCTAACAGTCAAAGGGGATGCACCCATTTCATAATATTGGTAATTAATAGTAATTACTGACAAGACTGAGGCAAGATGGTCTCTGTGCCTCATACCTCGGTCTGTATAAACCGAATACGGCTTCTATCTTTAAATTCCTTTCTGTACTGAAATACGACCAAGTGAGAAAAAAATGATTTAGCGGTTGATAATTAACCGTGGAAATATGCCAATAAAATCGGATGAAATACAGAAGATTTGGCAGGGCCAGCTAAGGGAACACAACCCTGTTTACACGTTACCTTTGGACATATGTTAAATCAGCATGGCTTGTGAGAATCAATGCACCTTTCAACACTCAAGCAGGGAATATAAATCACAGCGAGAGAGGTCCTTGTTTAAAGAGCCGGGTACAGATCTCTCAGACTCGAATACCCAAAGGTATACGCTTCTACCAGAGGCGAGAGCTCAAATATCTGAAATGTCAGTGTAAAAGCCCTCCATTCTTCACATAGTTTTTGACATCCTCACTTGGACTGTTGCCAGCCATTCTATTCGCGGCCGTCGTCTTACTTACTCAGAGAATGGCAGCGGATTATGATTACAGTTTTTCAGGAAGAAGCCATATATAATGGTTTTCAGGGCTTATTGCAATCATCGTCACTGACAGGAAGCTTGGCATAGCTCGGATGTCCCTGCAGGACCCAGCTCATGCATACTGATACCAGCTTAAACACTTGTGGCATACTTACGTTTTACAGCTAAAAGAGTGTTGCCATGGCAACAGGCCACCGATGTCACCGTGTAAGGGTGACTCTCGTCAAGTTGGACCATTTTGGGGATCCCGATTCCCTCATCTCTGCGTCCTAATCGTCCTCTAGCGCCCTTTCCCCAAGTGAAGACTTGGCCATCTGCAAAGAAAACATCTGCTCTTGTTATTCAGGGATTATGGTGCAGTCATACAATGTATATTGATTCTGCAACTCCTAGTTTGCCCCCATGAAGAAGGCTGGGAATGTACAGGACAGTGTGATGCAACAACTATTAACCCCTTAAAGGGGTTGTCCCGAGGCAGCAAGTGGGTCTATACACTTCTGCATGGCCATAATAATGCACTTTGTAATGTACATTGTGCATTAATTATGAGCCATACAGAAGTTATAAAAAGTTTTATACTTACCTGCTCCGTTGCTGGCGTCCTCGTCTCCATGGTGCCGACTAATTTTCGCCCTCCGATGGCCAAATTAGCCGCGCTTGCGCAGTCCGGGTCTTCTTCTTTTCTGAATGGGGCTCCGTGTAGCTCCGCCCCGTCACGTGCCGATTCCAGCCAATCAGGAGGCTGGAATCGGCAATGGACCGCACAGAAGCCCTGCGGTCCATGAAGACAGAGGATCCCGGCGGCCATCTTCAGCAGGTGAGTATGAAGACGCCGGACCGCCGGGATTCAGGTAAGCGCTGTGCGGGTGGTTTTTTTAACCCCTGCATCGGGGTTGTCTCGCGCCGAACGGGGGGGGGGTTTAAAAAAAAAAAAACCATTTTCGGCGCGGGACATCTCCTTTAAGGACTTATTTTTTCCATTTTTTATATTTTTTCCTCCCCATTTCAAAAAAAAACAAAAAACAAAATCATAACTTTTCTTTATCCATCAACGTAGATGTCTGATGGCTTTTTTTTTTTTTTTTTAGGGACGAGTCGTATTTCTCAATGGTACTATTTAATGTAACATAAAATGTACTGATAAACTTTTAAAAAATGTCTAAAAAAAAACAAAAAAAAAAAAAGATACTCTGCCATCTTTCGTTGGGTCTGTTTTTTACGGTGTACATACGGCGTCAAAAATAATGTGAACATTTAATCTGTGGGTCAGTATGATTACTAGGATAGCAAATTTATAAACATTTTCTTTTTGCTGTAATACTATTAAAAACAAGAATAAAAACAGAACATTTTCAGGGTGAAAAAAAATTATTATTGGCCGCCATCCTCTGCCCACTATAATTGTTATTACTTTTCTGTTGACCTAGTTGTGTGTGGGCTTGTTTTCTGTCGGAGCTTCTATTGGTACTGCTTTGGAATACATGCAACTTTTTGATTGCTTCCTATAAAAAAAAATTTTGGAGAAAAATACCAAAATAAGAGCGACTCTGGCATTGTATAATCTTTTTGTTTTGACGATGATCACTGTGTGGGGCAAACACTTTTGTTACTTTAATAGATCGAACTTTTACAAATGCAGCGACACCAAATATGTTTTTGTTTTGATTTTTTTTATTATAAATATGGGAGAAGGAGGGGGGGGGGTAAAAATACTTCCTTTTATTTTTTTTTTTAATGATTCATAAAGTTTAGGTTTTTTTTTAACTTGCGATGGTTTGATCGCACGTACAGTATAATGTAGTAACCTAGTATTACATTATAATGCGGTCTGACAGGCATTCTACCAAGCCACAGGCGCAAGCATTCTACCAAGCTACAGGTTGGCATGGCAACCTAACGGCACGTCGCAATCACATTGCGGGGGGACCTCAAAACTACAATCAGGGAATATAACTTTTAAAGGGTCAACAGCCTCTACCAGTGCTCACGTTGACTGCAGCTGTCCCCAGTGTGCGCACACAGTGTGACTGTTTTCAGAAGGCTCTGTCCTTGCTCTCCCATAGAGATGAATGGAAGAGCACACACACAGAGCTAGCTGGAAAAAGTTACATGCTGTGTGCGCATCACAGGGACACAGCAGGAACAGGGCACCCAGTAAATACGAAACACATAGTTTATGGGGCTCAAAGGAGATGACAGGTTCTCTTTAAAGGTCAATCAATGACAGTGAGAAACACAATGAACAACTATTTTGGATACTCTATGTGGTTTCATAATTATTCATACCATCATAAAAACACAGAACAGAGAACACAACAGCAGAAAGGGTGTTCTTTAAATGGTCACTATCTTTTCAATTAGGATGTGCTTTATGTGATAGCCAATGTAATGACTACCGTAGCAAAGGTGCAAATCGCTTTATGTAAAATGACAGTTTTGTGCTGAAAAATCACTCTAAATTGCTTGCTGGCCACTGGGGGGTCTCGTTTGCTTCAGTCATACTACTTACTGTATTAGTGAGTGATTTACTGTTGGACAACTACTAAAATCACACCTGTACTTTTTGTACACTGCCCTCTATATTGATGTTATTTCTCTGTGGGTGCCACACAGTTAGGCAACAGAATCTCCTGTCTTCAACACGCACAGTGTATAGAAGATATCACAGCAGCAGTCTCCTCCCACCAGTTCAGAGAAGACTGAAAATAAGAGATGCAGCCTACATAAGGAAAAACTAGTGAAACATGCAGGATACAAGTCCTACAATGGCTAGAACTCATGAAAACGCACATGGTAGTTTATTCTGATAAGTAACCTGAAAAGTTAGGTATGCTTTAAATTAGGGCATGTGTACAATTAATTACCTATTAATCCTAAACTTGCAATTACAATGTTGTAATGGAACAGGCTCCTAAAAAGCTAATTAGTAGTCTGCAAAATAGCTTGCGACATTCACATTCAGTAGTTAGTTTTTATGCTGGCTTCTCGTTCCATGCAAACGCTCGCTGCTCAGCGCTTCACATAAAAGATGAAGCATTGAGTAAGAAGCCAAAGAGAAGCCCATGATCCAGCAGCCTATGTAAACGCTCTGCACAAGCGCAAACAACCTTGGCAGTGACGTCAGCCCCCATGCAGTCGTTTACCCAACTGTCGTCCCATGGAAAAGGGCCATAAGGAATTGCATTTCACGCTTCAAGGAGAAGACACATTTGTGTTTTCTTTGTGCATCTGCATTGTCCTCATGGCACCAGCAATCTCTGCATATTCCAGGCCCCATCCTAAGTGGCCCCAGTCGCTTCATCTGATTTCAGTGAAAACAAGAGAACATGTAGTACAAAGCTGCTTGTACTCAGATATGATATATTAGATAAAGGGGTTGTGTGTGCAATTAAATATAATTCACTCTATTAAAAAACACAAAACATACGTTTAATTGAAAACAAAAATGTTTAAATGCTCCTGGGAGTAGATATTACTGTTATATAAAACGGTTATGGCACCCCCTGGTGTTCTTTTGATTACCTCTAAGGATATCCACCTAATATGTCCAGTGCTGGAGGTCACACATGCTCAGTAGGTTGGTCCCGCCACATGGATCATCTTGTACATAGGTGGCAGAGTGATTGCTGCTATTGTACAGGCCAGACAAAGTGCGCTAAAAGCAGCTTCTTTTCACCAGCACTAGACACAAGGACGATGTTTTTAGAGAATATTAAAGTAACACAAGGGGGCGCTAAAACAAGTATGTAACAGAAACACACCTACACGAGGAGCGGTTTTTATACGATTCCATTTAAAACAATAATTATATTTTGTGTGAACTAACTGAGAAGTGTAATATTTAATTACAGGACAACCCCTTTAATAACCTAAATAATTAAAGGAGCTTTCCAGGGAAATATTATTTGTGACCTAGCCTCAGGATAGGCCACCAATAGTTAATTGACTAAGGTTTGCCGATCAGGACCCCAGCTGATCAGGTGTTGCTTTCAGTGCCACAATACACAGGGGTCGGAGTCGAAGTGGTTAGCTCTGACCCCTGTGTTGTGGCTGGCGCTTGTAATTGCAGGCGCAACTCTCATTTAAAACAATGAGAGTTGCACCAGCAGTAACAAGCAATGGCCACTACACAGGGGTCAGAGCTAACAGCTTCCACTCCAACCCCTGTGTATTGTGGCGCTAACAGCAGGCACCTGATCAGCTGATCGGCCAGGGTACCGAGCAGCAGACCCCAGCCGATCAACTATTGATGGCTATCCTGAGGATAGGTTATCAGTAGTATTTTCCTGGAAACCCTTTTAATTAAGGCTGCAATCAGACGAACGTATAGTGGCTCGGTTTTCACGCTGAGCCGATATACGTTGACCTCGTGTGCAGGGGGGGGGGTGGAGGATGGAAGAGCCAGGAGCAGGAACTGAGCTCCCGTCCCCTCTCTGCTTCCTCTCCGCCCCTCTGCACTATTTGCAATGGGGACAGGTGGGCCAGGGGCGGGGCTAAGTTCCGAGAATTAGCCCCGCCCCGGCCCGCCTCTCCCCATTGCAAATAGTGCACAGGGGCGGAGAGGAGGCAGAGAGGGGGCGGGAGCTCAGTTTCTGCTCCTGGCTCTTCCATCCCCCCCCCCCTGCACACGAGGACAACGTATATCGGCTTGGCGTGAAAACCGAGCCGATATACGTTCGTCTGAATGCAGCCTAAAAGAGAGAATGGACACAAAGAAATCTTATACAAAGATGGTTAGAGCCTGCAAGAGAGGAAGCTGCTCTTACAGGACAGCTCTATATACTAGCTTAATGAGGGGAGGTCCCAGGGGAAGGACACCCCTTTGTAATGTCCATATGCACCAACAGGACATAAGAAGACAATCCCTTTAAACCCTTATAATCAGTATGTATCTTGAATTACCAGCAAGTACAAATCAGTGCATTGCTGTATAGTAATGAACATTACCAGAGGGAGGCGATAAGAACTTACAGAAGCAATCTACTCTACATATTAAATGACTACAGTAGCTATGGCATTGTTGACCTTGAAGAGTCTGACAGATCCAAGAATATTCCAATGACATAATAAGATTATGTAACTGCTTGTGATGATAATGTGTTTGGTCTAATGTTTTCAGGTATGCATTATAATAAATACAAGATGCAGCTTGTAAAAGTACATTCATGGTCTCCCCTTCCAGCTTGATTAAATCTCATTATAGCAACGATCTAGTCAGGAATTTCAGCAGATTGTCATTCACAGCGTCAAGGAGGAACCTTTAATTCTGCTATGAGGATAAATTAGCATTAACGATTCCTGGTTTCTTTTTAGGCTCTTTTCCTCTGGATAAACACAATTAGATTGGTAACAGTGTGGACTTTCTGGAAAGAATATATAAAGTAGGGCCGTCCATGCACATTAGATGTATATCGGTCGAACCCTCCAATTTCAGCGGGGCCAGGGAATCATCTAATGTGTATGGGACCTCCTGACTCTCCCTTCATAGGAGATGTTAGAGGTAAAAAAAAAAAAAGGCAGTGGATTTTAACTGCCTGATCCTATTGTTATTGACAATGTAATGCCGGTTTCACATCTGTGCTGGAACCTCCGGTCGAAGGTTCAGTCGCCGATCCAGCTCAAAATACGGTCCAAAAGCTGGGCATCGAATAGATCCCATTATAGATAATAGGGTTTCTTCTGTGGTGTTCAGTTCTGTCCTGACACACAGCCATTCGACCACGGGAATTCCCCTTTCCAGCTCCCCGAACGCAGCAGGAAATTGGAACCCCAAGTGCAGATGTGAAACCACCCTTAGGCTGGGTTCTCACAGGGCGGATTCTCGGCAGAAATCCCGCGGTTTGGCCGCAGCGAAAAACCGCGAGATTTCCGCCGGGAAAACCCCCGCTGCAAAACCTGCAGAGGCTTTGAAGTGGCCCGGCCGCTAGCTCTTCCGCTGCGGCCGGCGCTACCATAGAGGAGTGCACGGCCGCAGCGGAAAAAAAATGAACATGCTGCGGCTGGCAAATCTCGTCCACATGGCTGGCTCATACCGGGATTAGCGACCGCATGCGGATTTGCCGCGGCGAAATTCCGCACGGAATGTCTGCGGCAAATCCGCCCCATGTCAACCCAGCCTAACCGTTGCCAGAGGGGTCTTGACAGTGGCTTTTTTTTACCTCTTTACGTTCAGAACACATGCTCACTCCATGTACAGAACTGTGCAAAGGTTTTAGGCAGGTGGGGAAAAAATGCTGCGAAGTAAGAACACTTTAAAAAATAGAAATGTTTGATTATTTTTGCCAATTAACAAAATGTAAATTGAATGAACAAAAGAGAAATCTAAATCAAATTAATATTTGGGGTGAGCACCCTTTGTCTTCAGAGCAGCATCAATTCTATATCAATATCAATCAAAATCTATAGGATAGGTGATAAAAGTCTGATCGTTGGGGGTCACCGCTGAGTCCCCCACTGAACTCAAGAACGTGGGTCCCGTTTCCCCACTCTTCTCACTGATAGCCTGCTGTACCCCCGCAGTGATGTGGAGATTCAATGTAAAGGTGGTCGAGCATGTAGTGTGCCGCTCCATTCACCTTCAATAGGACTGCTGAAGGTAGCATAGTGGTTGTACTCGGCTATATCCATCAGCCCCATTGAAATGAATGGAGCGGCACTAAGCATGTTCGACCACCGCCCCATTCATGAGCCTGCAGTGAGAAGAGTGTGAAAACAGGACCCACTTCTTGGGTTCAGTGGGGGTCTCAGTGGTGGGATCCTCACAGATCAGACTTTTATCACCTATCCATTGGATAAGTGATATATGGATTTTCTCAAGATTGACTTTTAAGTGGTTAAAAGCATACTAAATAAACAGCCATATAGAGAACCCTATAAAGGCTGTAATGTAACACGGAGATCTCTTCGCTTGCATACTGTGACTTTGTTCTCTCCTCTACTACAATGGTTGACATGGGAGATTTATTATATAAATTAAGCTCTGCCTTTGGGAAGAATGAAACAGTACCTGCCGGTCCTAAAAATGGTCCCTCTGTGAGAGGACTATATATAACAAGCTAAACCATGTCATGTACTCTGCTCCGGGGTGCAGCTTGACCGAGTATACCAGGAGAAGAGCTGTAGGAATAATTGTCACGGACCCGATAGACAGAGATCTCTAAGACCCTGTTAGCATCTCCTACCAATGACAAATGAAGATAACTGGAATAATGAGAAGAGGTTAGGTATGGGCAGGCATTGTATAATTGGGCTTCCTGATAATTAACATTTATGGCATATATTACTGGCCATAAAGTTGTGACTAATGGAGGGCTGACCACTGGGACTACTGTGTATGCTTGGGTACTCTCCAGTGAACTCATTGCGGAAATAACCCAGTATCCTTGTTTTTATATCTCCCATAATGTGTTCACAGCCGAACTGTTCCTGATCAGACATTTATGGGGTATTAAATTGATATGCAATAAATCTTAATTGTTGGAATACCCGATTAAGAAAGACAAAGTTCAGAAAGTACATCACAAGCACGTGCTGACTCATTAACAAGAAATGTCTGATAATAGAATTTTACAATTTTGCTTTTCACGCATCTGGTTTCCCAATAAAAGACAATATATTCTTGAGGAGGACTGCAGTAAATGTAATGGACATGGCATAGAAACTAATGGGCTCACCTGTACAAACCGCCACAGTGAAGGCATCACCACATGCCACCAGTGTGACCTTTAATCCCTGTGGCGTGCTCACAAGATAGGGCACTCTGCTATGTTGGTAGGTGTTTGTGCCCAACTGGCCATGCTGATTGCTACCAAAGGTGTAACACTGACCCAATGCTGAAAGGCAAAAAAAAAAAGAGATATTCATGAAATTCCTCCATACATCTCACATGTCTCAGTGTAATTGCACATAAGTCAATCAACACACATTAGCATTAGGAAGTCACACTGAAGAAACTTTCCTTCGAGTTTACAAAAGAAGACCAATGTTGGGCATTCAAGTCAATACAAACACTAAATTCCACTGTAAACATGGGTCACTCATTTTTTCTTGACACTCCTTATCCCATATTCAGACAGTCCTACGCAAGTTGCGTCTGTGAAATTCCGGCACAACTCGCATCTGACAACACATAGACACTAGAGATGAGCGAGTATACTCGCTAAGGCGCATTACTCGAGCGAGTAGTGCCTTAGCAGAGTATCTCCCCACTTGTCTCTAAAGATTCGGGGGCCGGCGTGGGTGACAGGTGAGTTGCGGCGGGGAGCGGGCGGGAGAGAGGGAGAGAGAGATCTTCCCTCCGTTCCTCCCCGCTCTCCCCTGCCACTCCCCGCCCCCCGCCGGCTCCCGAATCTTTAGAGACGAGCGGGAAGATACTCCGCTAAGGCACTACTCGCTCGAGTAATGTGTCTTAGCGAGTATATTTGCTCATCTCTAATAGACACACATCCATTTGCTATATTGAATGTCCTATTCTCGTCTATGGAAACAAGCCACACTAGAACATACATTTTTTTCACAGGAACCATATGCATAGCCTCATAGGCTATTATCCAAGCGTCTGCTACCCGTTGAACGCACAGACAGTACATGACCTGACTATTCAGCCGTGTGAATGGGCCCTTAGCGTCTTACTCACCCGTCACAACGGCAGAGTGGGAAGTGCCCACATCAGCATACAGGATGGCTTCTTGGTTCAGAGGTGCCGACTGTACAGGAATGAAGGTGTAAGCCTCTTCCGCTTGATCCTCTTGAGGAGGCTCAGTAACAGATGAGATCTGATCTAAGCCCAGCTTGTTAAATCTGCCAAAACCAAGTATTTCATGTCAATGTCTTGTAACAACCCACAAGTTGCAGAGTCCAATTTGTAAGCAGCCTTTCTGTATCTGCTCTGTGTCCTTCTCTATGTGCCGATCTCCATCCGGCAACAGGTCTCCACTAGAGCATGTTCACATGTCGTGGAAATGCTGTAGACTTTCCACAGTTGCAAACTCCACATTATTTCCGCATCCAATACAGAGTCAAAATGTGAACCACCATTAGTGCAGACTTTGATTTGAAACTTGCTGCGCGTGCACAGAGGATTTCAGGAGATACGGCGCTCCCCCTCACCTCTGAAGTCTCACGCTGTAAGCGCTCCCCAGCACCAGGTGGCCTGTACAAGCGCAGTACCACTGGTCACATGATGCAGAAGTGGCATCACCTGACTAGTGGCGCTGTGCTCACTAAAGGCTGCCGGGTACCAGGTGCCGGGGAGCACTGACAGCGCAAAGACTTTGGACATGAGGGGAGTGCCGTAGTTTCTGAAGTGAGATAATGAGCAGATTTTGACTGTTTTGGATGGGGTAATGTTTTCCACTATGGGGTAAACATGCCCTTGCTCGGCACAGACAAGCATGTCCAGCAGATCTAAACGGCCAACAAACAAGAAATCATGATGCAACTGTTTCTGTGCCTCACCCTTTGTGCACGTCACAACTTTGATCCTTGAGTAATAGGTTTGCTGATTCATATATCATTTGTGAAGGAGTGTATAACCTAACCTTGCTATCCTCTCCCCAATGCCCATCACTAAACAAACATCATCTGTCCAGCATTTGTGAGCAATCGCTGTCCACCTCAATATTCTGCTTCATCCACTTACCTAATCTAGATATACGTCTGATATTCTAACTTGTCCTCCAGTCAGCTGTTGCTATTTAGGACTATTTAGCAAAGAGAAACTTGTTGATCGCCTCCAGCGCACTCCATACCTTCTAGTCACAGCTAGATGTGAACATTAATGGTGGGAATGGCCAGTTGGCGGCACAACAGTTCTTATCGGTCTACGGCAACTTAAAGGGGTTGTCCCGAGGCAGCAAGTGGGTCTATACACTTCTGCATGGCCATAATAATGCACTTTGTAATGTACATTGTGCATTAATTATGAGCCATACAGAAGTTATAAAAAGTTTTATAC
Source organism: Eleutherodactylus coqui (assembly GCF_035609145.1). NCBI lineage: Eukaryota > Metazoa > Chordata > Amphibia > Anura > Eleutherodactylidae > Eleutherodactylus > Eleutherodactylus coqui. The sequence continues at coordinate 60,002,850 of NC_089840.1, read as the reverse complement.
TTACCTGCTCCGTTGCTGGCGTCCTCGTCTCCATGGTGCCGACTAATTTTCGCCCTCCGATGGCCAAATTAGCCGCGCTTGCGCAGTCCGGGTCTTCTCCTCTTCTCTATGGGGCTCCGTGTAGCTCCGCCCCGTCACGTGCCGATTCCAGCCAATCAGGAGGCTGGAATCGGCAATGGACCGCACAGAAGCCCTGCGGTCCATGAAGACAGAGGATCCCGGCGGCCATCTTCAGCAGGTGAGTATGAAGACGCCGGACCGCCGGGATTCAGGTAAGCGCTGTGCGGGTGGGTTTTTTAACCCCTGCATCGGGGTTGTCTCGCGCCGAACGGGGGGGGGGTGTTTAAAAAAAAAAAAAACCCGTTTCGGCGCGGGACATCTCCTTTAAGTTTGTGTGAACCCAATGATAAGACTAATATTCTTAAATTATGAGAGGGTACTGAAAACAGCAAGCTAAAAAGACCAACTAGCGCTCCAGTGGTATTGATATAAGGGGAGAGGAACTTACTTCGTAGGGGTGTCTAGTCCACGGCACCCCCAAATCCCAATCCCAAAGGCGCGTCAGGAATCCGCGCGGAGACACAACCTGGGAGGCTGGACATGAATGGGGAGGTAGCTAATTAAGCATGGGCGCACACACATATATATATATATATATATATATATATATATATATATATATATAAAAATAATGTGTGTATTTGGATACGTTTTTTATGCTTCACAAAGGCTTAATCTAAAGCCGAAATGCGTTCCAATTGAATAAATACCTGTTTTTGGAAAATTGGAACATCTCCAACCTTGGGTATCATTATACGCCTTCTGGGATTGGGGGGTGCTGTGGACCAGGCACCCCTACGAAGTTCCTCTCCACTTAGATCAATACCACTGGAGCGCTAGGGGGTCTTTTTAGCTGGCTGTTTTCAGTACCCTCTCTCCTTGTACTCTGGTATGCACATACCTAGAGCCACCCCATGACGCTCTCCTGAGGGGATGTCGATTTGACCAGTGCTATTGAAATGTGGACACCTCGCTGGATATCACTATAGGAATACCTAATTGAGCTGACCTGCCAACTGGGACCATTCTTGGCGTACCAGGACCCAGTTGCCTCCGGGTGAGTCTATACCTTATACATTTTTAACACATTCATGAATTTATTTTCTACCATTGGAGCGCTATTGTTCTGAACTTCGTTATTCTTAAATTATGTGACTTTTGGCCTAGGGTTTACTGACCTGTTACTGCCACAGGCCAGGATCTGATTGCCCACTGTGAGAACCATGGAACTGTCAATGCCACATACGACTTTTTGTGGTTCATATTCTTGGGGGATGACTACCTGCTGAGGAGAGTTGTGAGATTCTTGGTTCCCAAGGCCCAGTCGTCCTGTGGTGAGAAGAGGAAGAGCTCTACTGCATCAAATGGTTCTTTTAATTAGGAATCTTTTACATGCATCAAAATCAATCTTCCCTCTGAAACCCAATAGCCTTCCTATATTCATATGTCTAAGGATGCAAATACAAGCTGAGTCTGATGTGCAGCAACTTCATATGCATTAGCAATGCGGCTGCTACTCGCGCACAGATGGCCCCGGCCATGCGGCTGTTAATGCTGCACTGGACCAAGGCGCAGCACCTGAAGGTCTGAACAGAAGCGTTGTAGAAAACAGGCTGTAGTCAGGGTTGAATGCACAGTAACAGCTGCAGTAATGAAGACCAAGCTGAAGGTTATGGCAGGCGGCTGGCAATAATGAAGTCCAGAAGACAGAGGTCAGGGAGCACAGAAGTCAGAATAGTCAAAGTCAGGCAAGGGTCCAAATCAGAACAAACGCAACCAATGACTTTGACAGAAATGGCTGTTGAAGACCAGATACTTAGGCCTCCTCCTTAGGGTGCGGATGCCAAAGATAGCAAGTGCAGAAACAGGATTGGAGGGGAATGAGTAATGGAAGCATACAGTGGCCCCTTAAGAGACTGGGCAGGAGCGCGCACAAGCCCTACAGGCAGAGTTCAAGGAGCAAACAGAGGAGAAGGAAGGAGTAGAAGCATGGCTGCAACCTCCCATGGCTGCAGGAGCAGGTGAGCTGGGATGGATCTGCGCCGTGACACTTTCTATGTTTTGAAGCAATCAATAACTTGTAGGTAAATCAGATGATTGAAATATTAAAAGCTACTTGAAGGATTTGAGGGGTTGATCTTGTGGGATGCAGTTATGAGTTATGATCTTCAATGGCCATGTAAGTGAAGGGTTGAATGCAGCAAGGAAATGTTCAACATTGGGGAGGCCAATGTAGGAAAGCAAGAAGCCACAGGCTCTGAATTAATGTCATATGCAAATTATCCAGTACCAATCAGTAGTAAAATATCATTAAATAAACTATATTTAATAAATTAATGAACTCAAATAGTGAGCAAATGCATAATTAAATACCGTGGGCCGCCACAGGCTACTGCGAAATGTTAATCATGTTTATTTGATGCATGGTAGTATGCGATCCTTAATGTACAATATATTTACCATGACGTCATGCCACTTGAGGGGGCAAGGTTTTGAGACAAAATCAGGTTGCCTTTTTAGGCTCTGTTCAGACCTTGCTATGGCCTCCGTCCAGGGGTCCCATCAGGGTTTCCGTTTAAAATCATGAAGATGGCATTGCTGGATGGAACTTATTGGCCATTATTGAAAACTGCTGAAATGGAGGCCAATAGGTCTCCATTTCAGCAGGTTTCCATCCATTGTTGGCATTTTGTGCTAGAAAGAATAGCATGGTGGTCTGCGCTACTCTTTGTGGTACAAAATGCTGGAAATGAGCTGAAACCTGCTGAAACGGAGACCTATTGGTCAAGAAGTCGGCCCACAAATCAAGTGATAGTCGTAGGTCTGACTTCTTTCACAAAGAAGGGGCTTCCAAATGAGAGACCACCGTCTATGATGTCCATATGTCCAAAGATGATGTATGGACAGTGGTTGTATTTAGAAGAATACCCTTTAATCCAGATAGATACTTGTGCAAACGAAATTTTGAAAACGGAGTCAATTGTGGAAAAACATACTAAAGTACATACTAGTGGTACACTGGGGCACATAGCAATAAAACACCACCCTACAGTGATTTTTGCATGTATTTTTGCAGCTCCGAATAATTTTTCCAGTCGAATCTTCAAGTCTAAGTGTGGGAAAAAGCCCTACTTGTAATGTATATGACAGCAGTAAGAATCGATTCGCATCATTAGACCCCATTACAAAAACTTTTGGTTTCCTGCATGAACCAAACCAAGAGGTTCTTGTTCTATCTGTATAACGGTTACAGTTTTAGCACCGAGTATGGTGGTGGACTGTAGAGCCAAGTACAAGACCCGGATGTAATAACAGTGTCAGATAGTCAATAAGCTATTTACACAGATTTATGTAGACAGAGGTCAGAACAAGCATTACCATTATCCCCGCGGCCCCAGGAAAAAACTTCCTTCTCATTTGAAACAGCAAGAACATGTGAAGCCCCGCAGGAGACGTGAACTATCTCATAACCCAGGAGAGCTTCTACTATCTTGGGCTGTAGAAGAAAGCAGAGGAAGTTGAACATAAGGATCTTATTAAAAAGCCAAAAAAGGCCATTTTACATGGAATGATTAGCGGTCAAAAACATTGTTGTGAATTTGAACAATAGTCCAGTGTAAACACGGCCAGCGATTGAACGATGAGCGAGAATTCATTTGCTTCTCATTCGGCATTCATTTTATGCAAATATAAAAATAACGGTTCGCTCGTCATTGTATGTGAACATCGATTGTTTAGTCGTTCACATTCATTAATACACTGAGTGTGAACGACTAAATGATAACAGAATGATAAGCCATGGAAACCTCGTGATCAGATCGTAGTAGCTTTTGACTGCGGCATCTAAGGCGTTAAGTGGCCAGAACTCCGATCCCAGCCATTATAGTTGGAGTCTAGTTATCAGTCAGAGTTGGCTCCGTAGTTATCGTGTGGGCACAACAGTGGTGTCCTTACAATAATTAGAACATACTAGTACGTCCTACTGTGGTTAGAGCAGGGTTCCCCGACTCCAGTCCTCAGGGACCACCAACAGGTCATGTTTTCAGGATTTCCTCAGTGTTGCACTGGTGATGTAATTATAGTCAGTGCCTCAGACATTGCCACAGGTGTTCTTACCATAGGATATCCTGAAAACATGACCTGTTGGTGGTCCCTGAGGACTGGAGTTGGGGACCCCTGGCTTAGAGGACACCTGTCCTTTCCTAGGAGTCCCATAAACTAAAGTTATGGACTCACAGGGGTCGCGGAGTCCAGAGGTGTGATTTTATACTCCTGTTCCTTCGCTATCCGACTGTGAAGCAAGTGCTCGGTGCATTGAGCAGACTCATTTCTTCACCCCATGTGCACACATCCACTGTTGTTAACGAGAGGACAGTGTGTGCATGTGCACAGAATCAAGAGAGGAGTCCACTCAATGCACCGAGCACTGGCTTTACAAGTGGACAGCGAGGGTATGGGGAAGCAGGGAGGTAAAAAAAAAAAAAAAAGAATCACACCACCGCTATCAGCGGCCCCAGTCCTATGAGCCCATAGCTTTACTTTTAGGGCTCATATGACAAGTCCCCTTTAAAAAACTGCAATTAGGGTATAATATATTCAAATGTGGGATAAGGTTAGGGATCATTATATTGGATGATTAATGATTTCCTTTAGATCTGGGGCCGCCTTCAGACATGTTTCGATCCGTGATACCAAATCCTTCGATTTTTTATACTCTGGCCACTGTTCCCTGTAACGCCTACCGAGGGTTGAGTGAGATAAAAAAGAATAAATAAAAGTAGCACACAGTTAGACAAAGTTTGCATAGTAGTACAAAAACTGCACCTTAAGGTACCTTTACACGGAGCAACTATCATTCAGTCACGCAGAAAGCCCTTGACACGTATGTACGACAGCCATGTCTGTTTTTACACAGAGTGATGATTCTTCATTACTTGTTTGCCGAGAGATCGCTAAAGGGATCTCCATGCAAATTCATTTTTTGCTGAAACCAAACAACTAGCGGCTTACTGCTCCTCACCCTGTTGGTGGCCGTGTTTACACTGATCGACTATCGTCCAAATTTACTCTTTCAATGGATTATTTGATTGATAGTTGTCCTGTATAAAGACACTTTTATGGGTAACAGAAAATGACAACTGTAACATAAGTGGTTGCAGCAAACACTTCAACGCTTCCTTTGCAATATTGTTCACATGCAGAAAACAGTAATACAACGGTCCACATATTGTCAACATACAAGGACAAGAAACAGGCTTACCAGGAGACACCCAGAAGGTTACATTGTGAAGCTTTGGGGGGGGAAACAAGAGAGAGAAGACAAGTGAAGTATTTAGGCCCATGAAGAATGCCAACTAGATCAGAGAGAGCAGTAGGAAGGTTCAGGTGTGCCGATAAGAATAAATGCAACAGGTAATATTTTCTATTTCTTTTGCTTATATGGCAACAACATACTCTGCAGTGCTGTTCAGAGATTGGGGAGAGGGGCTGATGACAATCGGGTTCACAGTCACAAGTAATCACGAAACATACATTGTCCTAAACTTCCTGATAGTAGTTAGGGTGGTTTCCCATCTACGTTGGACCCTCCGGCCGAAGGTTCCGCTGCAAATCCGTCTGGAAATACCGGAAGAAAAAAAGCTGCATGCAGCGCTTTATCTTCCTTCCAAAAGCCAGGCAGCTGGGTGGAAAGCGGGCGGACCCCATTATAGCCAATGGGGTCTGCCTGGCGCGGTTTGGTTCTGTCCAGAGACTGAACCATTTGGCCGTGGGGATTCCCCTTTCCTGCTTCCCTAACGGAGCAGGAGAGCAGAATCCCCAGTGCAGATGTGAAATCAGCCTTGTAGTCACAACCTTTGCCCAGCCGAAAATGGGTAACCTGGAAGAAGAGATTCATCTGTACAGCAAAAGCATGCAAGGTTAACAACATATTTAGTCTGGTGTCACACAGGCCTAAGCGCACTTATGCGTGTATCTGTGCCACATATTTGTGCAATGAGAGTTGTCTATGGGAGCAAAAAAAAAAAAAAGAAAAAAAAGCAACCATGCTCCCATTCATTAGAATGGGCAATCACAATCGCCTGTGTGAATACACCCTTATAGGGAATGTATCACCCATATTTTTCTTAGCAATTAAAACCAGATACAGAAATATATATATTTTTTCTAATCTGTTTTTACTTTCTCCTTGTATATTGATGTATTATATCGTCTGTTCATGACTAAAGTGGCGGCCATTTTGCCTGAGCTGCTAATAGCATTCTGAGAAATGCTTAATAGAAGCCACGTTAATGACAGTAAGTAATAAACAGGACGAAGGGCTTATTGACTTCTATTAGCAACTATAATCTGTGCAGAGGAATTCTGCAGGGAGGGGGAGGAGGTGAGCTGTGACCATCAGCTATTGTGAAGGGTGGATTCTCTTTTATCTATATATAGGTGTCATCTTTCATTGTCATCTTGCCTGTAATAATAAGACGACTGCTGAGAACAGATCTCTGCAGAACAGAAAGTGTCAGTCTATTATGAGGCTCAGTGGTCAGAGTGGAATATAAAGATCATTGAATAGGCTGTGGTTGCTAGGCCTTGTATCCTTAGCAACCATACTGTCAGACAGGTATCAGTTGTCGAGATCAAAAATGAGCCCGTATTGTGCTGCTCCTAAAGATTAACATAGGCGGAAAACCACAAGAGTCCAACCCTTCACCAATAACAATACCCCACCAGGTAGCTGGCCCGGGTACAGGGCACACTACAGGCCAGTTTACAAGTCGTGCTGACTTGTCAGTGAGCCACCGGAGGACTCGGGAGATACACCTCTGTATTGCTGAGTACATGATGCAGGATGCATTGAACTGTAAAGTAAATACCTGCTGATAAATGAAGTGGTGACAGCTCTATTTGCTGTAGATTACCGTGCATTTTAATGGTCTTCTGTTGACTACAAAATGATATGTTGGCATAAAAACTCCATTTCCGTGATGCAACTGTTCACATTTCACTTGCTGATTAACACTCATTCTGTGGCTTTCTGCTCCTCTCCATTCCAGACGTTAAAGGGAACCTGTCATCAGCTCTGCCATCTAAGCTATGCAAGTAATAGTGCTGATATGACCATCTCACTATATACTATTGTTACACGCGTCCCGGTACCTTTACATTTTTTTTTTTAAAGGGGTTGTCCCGCGAAACAAAGTGGGGGTATACACTTCTGTATGGCCATATTAATGCACTTTGTAATATACATCGTGCATTAAATATGAGCCATACAGAAGTTATTCACTTACCTGCTCCGTTGCTAGCGTCCCCGTCTCCATGGTGCCGTCTAATCTTCAGCGTCTAATCGCCCGATTAGACGCGCTTGCGCAGTCCGGTCTTCTCCCTTCTGAATGGGGCCGCTCGTGCCAGAGAGCGGCTCCTCGTAGCTCCGCCCCGTCACGTGTGCCGATTCCAGCCAATCAGGAGGCTGGAATCGGCAATGGACCGCACAGAAGACCTGCGGTCCACCGAGGGTGAAGATCCCGGTGGCCATCTTCACAAGGTAAGTAAGAAGTCACCGGAGTGCGGGGATTCGGGTAAGTACTACCCGGCTATTGAAAAAAAAAAAAAACCCGTTTCGGCGCGGGACAACCCCTTTAAGTTTCCCATGCTCTATTAAAATTAGGCGAAAAGAGGTAAAAGTCAGATTTCCTTGGCACAGCCTCGCACCCCAGTCTTCATGGACAGGCAAATTAATTTTCTCTCCTCAGATGAAATCCTGCGCAGGCGCTACGTCAAAGGATGATTGTGCTTGCGTACTGGCACTCCGTGAATGTGCTGAATGCGCATACGCTTTCTCGGCTATTACTCGCAGGGTCACCTTACATCAGATGCTGTCCGGCCGCTTAAGCATGCGTATTTGGCACATAAAGTGAGCGCAAGTAAATGTAGATGATTGTATGCAAACGCAAGCATGCTTTGATGTAGCCTTGCGCAGGAATAATCAGAGTGATTTGGCAAGCTTATTACAGCGTTTCCCCGAAAATAAGACCCTGTCATATACGTTTTTGCCCCAAAACAGGCACAGAGTCTTATTTTTGGGAAAGGTCTTAATATACTTGCCTAGCAGGCTCAGTCCAGGTCCCTCCTGTTGCTCTACTTAGCTCCCACGCGCTTCCCACAGTCCTCAGCCACTCATACAACATCACTTCCTGGTTACGGCAGTCATAAATCCTGCCTCCAGGAAGCGATGGCTGTGATTGGTTCTTCGACCGGTGCTAAGTGAATCAATGCAGCGTGGGATAAACCAAAACACAGACACTGCATTGGTTCATCCAGCGCTACATTGATTGGCTGAGCAGCAGTGGAAGAACTAATCACAGCCATTGCTTCCTAGAAGTGGGATTTATGAATCCCGTAACCAGGAAGTGATGTTGTACGAGCGGCTGAGGACTGCGGGAACCGTATTGAACCTCTAAAGAGCAGTGAAAGGGACCTTAAATGTAGGCTTATTTTTGGGGTAGGGCTTATATTTCAAGCCTCCCAAAAAATTAGTCTAGGGCTTATTTTCAGGGTAGGTCTTATTCTTGGGGAACCAGGGTATCAACACTATTACATGCATAGTTTAGATTGCAGAGGAAAAACCTGATGGCAAGTTCCCTTTAACTGCCTCAAATCAATTAAAGCAAATATGTTTTCAGAATTAGTCCAAAATTCTGATTTGCCTCATCCTATCCCTACTCACGTCAAGGATAACGACATATTCGCAAGACAGGTTTTAGAGGAAATATGAAGTGAGAATGTGCAACCCAGGAATCCTTCACATCTCAGAATGCCCTACCAGGGATTTCTGAGAATCGCCACTAGCTGGTTAGTCCAGGTAATATTCCTGTCTGGTAATTACAGGAAGTTAATGTAATGCTAATTACTTCTGCTTACTGGCAGCCTGCTTGGGTCTCTTTCACTCGACTCTTCTGCTTGGCCCCTATCCCTAATAAATCCCAGGTTATGGCTTGTAGAGGAGAAAAAGACACGTTACAACTCTACATATCCTCACACTATGTTGGTTCCTCCTGATGAAGCCTCCATTGCAGATTCCATTAACAGAAATAGCTTTATGCTATCGGAACATCAGACACCGCGGTGGAACCTGACGGACAGCAATAGAGGTCAAAGGCGTCTGTAAATGCTTCCATTGTGCAATGGTTTTGGCGCCGTACTGCAGTTTCTGTTCATATGTATGTAAAACAATGTGGTCACGAGTCAAGGTCATCCATGAGATATATTACAACTAGTGGTCCACCGGCATAAGAGGGGTCTAGATCTCATGACTGCAGAGAATGCCGTCAGATGGCTCAGTCATATCCTTTGGCTAATATTTTTTACATATTGGCCACAGAATGAATAACCACTATTCATAAGCAGCTTCCTTTAGCTTTTTTTTGCTTATTACTGATTTTTTGAAGGACCACTTTAACCCCTTAAAGGCCATTATACACGGAACGATTCAAAAAACTGTAGGATGGTTCAAAGCTCGACGGTAATCGCTCAGTGTAAACACGGACAGCGATTGAACGCCGAATGATAATTCGTTTGTTGATCATGTTATGCAGATTTTTATAAAAATCACCGTTCAGTCCTTCGTAAGTCGTTACGTGTAAAGAGTAATCGTTCATTCGTTCACATTCGCCGGTACAGTGCCCTGAATGACCAATGACTGAGTGAACGGGCGAATGGTGAAAAGTGTAAACCGTTATCTGCATCTGTAAACGGACGGCATTTTAAAGGGGTTGTCCCGCGCCGAAACGGGTTGTTTTTTTTTCAAACCCCCCCCCCCGTTCGGCACGAGACAACCCCGATGCAGGGACTTAAAAAAAAAACCGCACAGCGCTTACCTGAATCCCCGCTCTCCGGTGACTTCTTACTTACCAATTGAAGATGGCCGCCGGGATCTTCTCCCTCGGTGGACTGCAGGGCTTCTGTGCGGTCCATTGCCGATTCCAGCCTCCTGATTGGCTGGAATCGGCACGTGACCGGGCGGAGCTACACGGAGCTGACATCCTGCACGAGCGGCCCCATTGAGAAAAGAAGAAGACCCGGACTGCGCAAGCGCGGCTAATTTGGCCATTAGACGCCGAAAATTAGTCGGCTCCATGGAAACGAGGACGCTAGCAACGGAGCAGGTAAGTAAAAAACTTCTGTATGGCTCATAATTAATGCACAATGTACATTACAAAGTGCATTAATATGGCCATACAGAAGTGTATAGACCCACTTGCTGCCGCGGGACAACCCCTTTAAGGCAAACAACTCAGTCGTCGTTCACTCGTTCCAACGATTTCTCGCTTCATGTAAATGTCCTCTAAGTCCATTTTTAACTCCTTAGTGACGTAACTAATTTTAGCCTTAAGAACCAGTAAATCATTTCCTCTCGTGTTCCCAAGGTTGTCATTTTTCTTCCCGTCGACGTAGCTGTGGGAGACCTTGTATTTTCCCGGATGAGTTCTAATTTTTATAGGAACAGATAGGGTACATGTAATGTACTGAGTCACTTATTAGTTTATTTCCAGGGAGGGGAAAAAAAAGGAAAAAAACAAGCAATTTCACTAATGTTCTTTGGAATTTATTTTTACGGTGTTGACCATCTGGTATAAATATTATGGTAACTTTATTCTTTGGGTCATATTTTTTTTATACATTTTTTTTTCTGTAAAACCATTTAGGATGCTGTGGTCAGCAATGACCGTGACATGTAAGGGGTTAAACAGCATAGGGGAACAATTAGATGAGCAAGTGCTCATATGTAATAATCACACATCAAATATGTTCTCTGATTAATAATGGGGGATGATAAATGTGAACAAAAGTCCATTTCATTCTCCTGCCTGTCCCAGGGGAAGGGTACGACGGTTTGCTGCTGCCTGCTCCCTCCCCTGCTCTGCACACAGACTGAAGTGACAGCTGTCAGTATTCCCTACCCTACTTCAAATGGCTATAAGTCTGTTTCGTAGATCAAAAGTACGTCTAAAGAAATGATAGAAAGGGAACTATAGACGTTTGAGGTAGAACGAGTTCTGTTCATTAAAAATTGTAATGTCCTTTTCTTGTTGATATCGAGCTTGCCTGTATGAAGTTAGCCTTACTAGATTGAGCAAACTCATGACGAACGTACAACTCAGTACAACTCACTGGTATCCTCTCCAATACTGGACCAACCCTTTTCAGAATCTTGAACTGGATATTATCCCATTCCCACCCACATTTGTCTAGATTTACTAGACTCCATAAGCTAATGCAACATCCCCCACCACCCCCTTCTACCTTCCCTCTCTGAATACCCTTCTTTTATTCCTTGTCTTCTTCCTTTCGTTTTCTCTTCTTTCTCTCCATTCTCTATATTTATATGCCGCTCTTTTCAGCATACAATTGTAGGAAAGTTTAACTTGACACTGTAAAGAGTTATGATAACTTTCTGGGGACCATTAGTTTACCCTTTCTGTTGCTTCATAATGGGTTTCACTGGGATAAGAGAACAATAGCTTTTGAATGGCTTAAGATAAACTTGTCACAGAAAGTTATCTTATCACAGCCGGGGCTCATTTTACATAAACGTATTTTGCTGCGTACTGTATGCGTATATTTTGTGAGCCTAATACACAATGCTAAAAGCCCATTCATTTACATTTGTCCAGTCAGACCTGCATTTTTCATGCCCCCCCCCCCCCCCAAAAAAACACAGCATGTCCTATTTCGGCGCGTATTAAGCACAATTATAGTCTGTAGGCAATAAATACGCATGTTACTGCGTACTGTGTATTACACATGTAAATAATACATGCATACTACACATACAACATACACCTGTATGAGCAAGCTGTCAAGTTAAACTTTGCTACAACTGTATACAATGTTAGTTGTACTTCTGTGATACTTGTAGTAGAATGCACTGCACTTTTGCCCTATAGGTTTATATTCTACATTTGTGATACTGTTAATAGAACCCACTGTACTTTTATACCATTCGGATATTGACATTTACTCAAGGTTGTTTACTTTGCAATTAGTATGACGGAGCGATTGTTCTGGCTTCCTATATCCCCAATTTGCTGAAAGCATTCAATGAAATGATGTGAAAATTTAAAAAAAGGCCAACAATATAATCTTTGTATTTTTTAACTGATGTATGATTTTTGGCTTCAGCTGATCTCCACCCTATCCTCATGCTCAGTGAACAAAGTCAGAAAAGTTCTCGGACTTTCCCCCAGTTTCATAGCTACTGAGCCTATGTGATTTAGGACTTCTGATGAACATCACAGGCATGTGCTGTAGGTAGGATTCTCTACCAAAGTAATGAAAAATAGAAATCTCCTTCAAGCATGCTGGAAGAAGAACCGGAGCTTCAGTAATGAATGCTAAAAGATTTCACTTCACAGTCATCCAAAGCGTTCCAAAAAGAAAATCCATTGGCAAGCTTTGTGAAGTAGTACATGTAAATGCAGCAATATGTGACTGTGCCATTATCTATCACTTGCCTCAACAAGCTGGCATGGAGAATCCGCTCCAAGAGAAGCATTTTTTATTAATTAGACGTTACTGCTTTGCAAACATTCTCCTACTTGTTTAGTAATCTGTGGCATATGCTGTTCTTTTAGCAATATGGTGCCTGGTATGCACATAGACAGAAACACGGTTTTCAGTCCTTGACTAAATATATAAGGAATGCGTACTGTTATACGGTTAGGCCTCCTGCGCACAATTGTATTTCTGATCAGTACAACCGATCTGTACAGAGTGCATACATTACTATACGGCCATACTGTACTTCCGTATGTCTCTGATATCATATGTAAGGCCGGTTTCACATGGCCGACAAAACTGCGCAATTTTCCCGCGATGCGACAGTGCTACAAATCACATGTATGTGAAGTCTATGCTTTCCTATTGGTTCCTTCACATTAGCGATGTTTTGTAGGCTGCAACATTGCGAGGAAAAAAAATCGTGGATTGCTAAATATTACCGTGATTTGCAATGTTTTGTAGCCCATGTTTCCCTATGGAGCCTTCCTAGATCCCTTCTTATACTGCGTTATCATGCGGTGCAATGCAACTTTTACAGACGGGACTCCTACTGTAAAAGCCCTAAACTAAGCCTTAGCGGCATTAAAAAAAAAAAAAAAAGAGAATACATCACCTCTCAGTTCCCCGTTCATCTTCCCTAAAGCTCCGGTAGACTTGCTTGAAGTCTTCTGTCATCACTTCCTGGTCAGGGGTTCAAATTCCCCGCCTCCAGGAAGCGCTGGCTGTGATTGGTTCTCGAGTTCCGCGGCTCAGCCAGTCAGAGCCAGCGCTCAATGAACCAATCATAGGCATCCACTGATTGGCTGTGATTGGTTCATAGAGCACTGGCTCTGAGCCGCCGCGCTCGAGAACCAATCAAAGCCAGTGCTTCCTGGAGGTGGGGAATATGAACCCCTGACAAGGAAGTGCTGAGAAGTTCCGGGAAACTGCAGAGAAGACACGGCGGAGTGAACAGCGGCTGTTAGGTGATGTTTTGGGGTTTTTCATGCAGCTAGAGCCCGTAATTCAAGTCAACACCAACCCCCCCGCCCCCACGAATATCCCGGCAAGAACTTTTTATTCCCTATTGGATTTCCTACAAATCTACCCAAATAAAAATTGCGGCATGCTTTATCAGATGCAACATATCCAGCAGCACTTCAGAGGGTACATGTATGAACAAAACTAACCATTACATTGTAAACTAATTAACCCCTTATGTTGCTGTCTCCGAGCAGCGGTAGGCATGTCGATTTCAGAGGTCTGTCACTTTTGTGTTTTTGTGCTGTAGTTTGGGAGAACGTATATCTTATCTTCTTATATATTAGTTCCTGCAGAGAGATGCAAATGCTGCCAGCAAGAAGACCAAAGTATTCAGGCTCCGCCCACCTTACCGCTGCTGAGTGACAGAGTTCTCGCTATAAACTGTAATAAAGCTGCAAATCGGTGGCAGAGAGGCAGATGGAGCCTGCATCTCATAAATACATTGGATTCTGTGCTGGCAGCACTTGCATCCCGCTTCAAGGACCAAGATGGAAGTGTTAAGGCAGCAGTATACAGTCCTAAGCGCTCTCTCTCTCGGTCTGTCTGTCTGTCTCTCTTTTCCTAAACTACAGTACAATAACACATGTGACAGAACTCTGAAATTAGTCTGCCAATACTTTATGCTACCCTCTTTGACATGTTCCATTTAAAGGGGTTGTCTCTTTACTGGACAACTTACCTGCTATAGCTCCAAGTGACTTAAAATAACTAACAGAGTAGTACTTGTCCTCCGCTATTGGAATCCAGCGCTGTTGCCCCACCATCCTCCTTGTGACTGTGATGACGACATCACAGGAAGTCACTAGCCTACTTCAGCCAATCAGAGACTGAAGCAACACCTCTTGTTCTCCTGGAATCAGCACTTACATCCTGGGCATCATGATGCCAGGACCACAGAATGGTGACCCTGCAGCCTCTGACCAGTTTCAGCGTTCAGGTGACTTCCCGTCATTTTCACAACAATCACCGGGAGGATGGTGGGGCAATGGCACTGGATCCCTATGGCAGAAGACAGGTAAGTACTGCTCTGTTTGTTATTTTAAGACACTTTTGAGTTATAGCAGGAAAGTGGTTCGGTAACTAGACAACACCTTCAAACAATTCCAGCAAGAGGAAAGAGGGCCATGATAACAAGAGCTTAAAATCTATCAGAAAACAAAGGTGACACAAAAGGGAAAAGTGCTTGTACAGAGCAGTAATGTGAAGGAGTGTGGGGGATATGAAGGGGTGAGGTTCTGAGGAATAATGGTGATAAAAGGACAGGAGTTCATTTATAAAATATGACAGATCTGCCTATAAAGATGTGTTTTTAAAGGCATGCTTAAAAAAGTGCATGTTGGCATTCAATCCGATTGTCCAGGATAGCAAATTCGAGAGAACTGATGCAGCACGAGAAAAATCTTGGAGATGGGAGTGGGAATTTGGGATCATGGAAGATGGTTGTCTGAATGCAAAGCATGGGAAGGGTGGTAGAAAGAAATGAGGAAGGAGATGTAAGGTGCAGCCATGTGGACAACTAAGGAGTATAGAAGAAGTGTAACTTGAAGCTCCTGGGGCCCAATGCAAAAACTGTAACAGGGCCCCCAACTATAATGCTTTATTCATAGTACTGGGCTCTCTATATGGAGAAGAGAAGCCTTATGGGCCCCCTAAGGCTCCTGGGCCCGGGTGCAACCGCATCCCCTGCATCCTCTATAGTTACGCCCTTGGAGTATAGGGACTATTCCATAAGAGGAATCCTAGAGCGGTAAACGGCTCTGCTGTTACTCAGGTTACCAAAAAAAACTTAGGTAGTACTATCTATAACTCAAACGTCTATCCAAAAACCTATGGTCAACAGCATCAGTTAAGTCACAGAATTACAGTTGCTCCTTATACATAACTGCCAAGGAGAAGTTGGTAGACAAGGCTGAAATGAATAGAAGCAAGCTGGGGCAAAGGCTGGCGGAGGACATGGCGAAAAATGTTATCAAATTGGTTCCCAAGGAAAAATAGATTAATGGCTCATTGGGTAGCGGCCTTCATTCTCCAAAGGTGTCTGAACAATGAGAAGGGTGGAATCTGTTAGGTTGCTCTGAGCATCGGCTCCAGCTTTTCCTTGCACCAGTTCCGATAAGTTTCTGTCACTGCGTTTTCCCGAAAGAGCTTTTTTTTTTTTTGCAAAAAAAATGTTTCCACAAACCGCTGTCCTTTCCAGGGAAGATAATGGGAAGGGCGCAGCGGATGCACCAGTAAGTGACCTTTCGTGTATTTAGCTAAATCAACATTATAATAAAGTTCAGGCACCACAGTTAATAAATCTTACCTGAGTGACATCGTTAAAATTGGCATGTCCTAAGCAACCGTTGCTCCCGCTGCCAAATGTCATGATGATACCCCTGTCTGGAGAGAGAGATGAAAGCCTGAAAACAATCACTTACATTTCATTTTCTTATTTCTAGTTTCCCAAGTGAATGACAACCACAATATTATGTCCATGAAGCCCGCTAGAAAGTCATATAGATTGCATCTAAATGATTTTCCAGTTTTTCCATCCGCACCTGTCAAACAGGCAGTAAACAGGTCACCGCAGGACACATGCTTGATGGTAACTCCAGACTGGCCCTCCAAAAAGCGTGAAATGAACTGAGGCTGTGCATGCTCCATAGAGCCAGGAAGAGAAGGAGTTCCCGTGCCAATCGGAGGTGCCTAAAAGAACAATGAAAAAAATATTACAAGGACATGTTAAAAGAGCGGTATAGAACCAGAATCCACTTAAAGGGGTTGTCAAAGTATACTAAGTTTTTTTTTTGTTTTTTTTTTTAAATGACGGGGCATGCTATTAAATATAAAAAAGGAACTTTTTTATACTTTGACAACCCCTTTAATTAAATTGCACTGACTTTTTCTAGTACAAAGACAAGTGCAATTCAATAAGCTGGATCATAAATGCATTTAGAGAAAAAAAGATGCTCTTCTATTAATGCTGCAGAAAAGCATCAAGGTCTCTGATGAATCACACAGCAGTCATACAATAGCATTAGTTCTATATATGTGTATTAATACAATAAATCTCCACGGAATCAATCACTGCAGAATCATTCATTACTAAAATCAAACTACAATATTATATATACAGTCATGAGAAAAACTAAAAACACACCCAAAAAATCATCTGGTCCTTATAAGGTCTTAAAATTACATAAATACAACCTCAGATGGACACCACCACCTGACAAATTATATGTGTTATTATTTATTTTACAAAAACTAGGCCAAAATGCAGAAGCAGTGTGTGAAAAAAATTAAGTACACCCTTACTGCTTCCATAGGAATTAAGAGGGTAAGTAGTAACTAGGTGCTGCAAATCAAATGCCGGTCTGGAGCATTCAGAAACATTTTAACACAATGCCAAAGAGCAAAGACATCAGCAATGATCTTAAAGAAGCAATTGTTGCTGTCCATCAATCTGGGAAGGGTTATAAGGCCAAATAATTTGGAGACCATCATTCAACACAGAGAAGGATTATTCACAAGTAAAAACGTTCAAGACAGCTTCCCACCAAATGTACCCCAAGATCGCACCGTGCAAGGCTCAGGCAAATTGCAAAAAAAACCAAGAGCTATATCTCAGATTCTAAAGGCCTCATTAGCATGGTAAATGTTTAAGTTTATGACAGTACGATTAGAAAAAGAATGACCAAGTTTGGCTTGTTTGGAAAAGTTGCCAGGGGAAGGCCTCCTCTTTCTAAAAAGAACATGGCAGCACGGCTTTGCAAAGTGGACGTTATGGCCAAAAACCAGACACAACATATTAACACAAATACCTCATATACCAGCTGTCAAGCACAGTGGTGGAGGGTGATGATTTGGGCTTGCTTTGCAGCAGCAGGACCCAGGGACCTTGCAGTCATTGAGTCAACCATGAACTTCTCTGCATACTATAGTATTCTAGAGCCAAATGTAAAACCACCTATCCAAAAGCTAAAGCTTGGCCAAAACTGGGTCCTGCAATGGGGACAGTGATCCCACCCCAGTAAATCTACAATAGAATGGCTGAAAAAAAAAAAAGAAAATAATTGAGGTCTTGCAATGGCCTAGTCAAAGTCGAAACCTCAACCCAACTGAAATGCTGTGGTGGGACCTTAAAGAGGTTTTCCAAGTTATTTCTTTTACATACTTTTGGGTTCCCCATGCCTAAAACGTTATGAAATAAGTATACTCACCGTCGTGCCAGACCACCTTTTTGTAAACAACTCACGTGACCACTGCAGAACTAGTAAGCAGAGAACCGGAAGAGTGTGGCGGGGGAGCATCGCGGCAGCTGGAGGGGGAGTATTGTCTTTCTTTTTTTTCTGTAGACTGCATTCCCCACTACCCCCAACAACCTTGGAAAACCCCTTTTAAGACAGCTGCACATAAATGAATGGCCACAAACCTCAATGACCTAAAGCAACCTTGTAAGGAAGAGTGGGACAAGATTCCTCCAGAACGATGTGAGATCGGAAAAATCCTACAGAAAACTTAATGGTTGCTCAATGTGGTTCTACAGGTTATTGACTAATGGGGTGTACTTAGTTTTTCACGCACTGTTTCTGCATTTTGGCCTAGTTTTTGTAAAATAAATAATGACACGGTGTACTCTGTCATCTGTTGTTCACCTGAGGTTGTAATTACCTAATTTTAAAACCTTCTAAAGACCAGATGACTTTTTTATGTCCCGATATATAAAATCATACAATTCAAAGACGGTGGACTTATTGTTGCTCATGACTGTATATACATATATATGGCAAGACATATCAGTGGCAACCCACTTTTCGCCTAGCTTCCTTCTGTGCTGTACTATTATGGCGCTTCACAGGAACCAGCTTACAAAATAGAAGGTTGAAAGGAGACTTAAGAGCAGTCTACAAATATCTGAAGGGCTGTCACAGTGCAGAGGGATCAGCCCTATTCTCATTTACACAAGGAAAGACTAGAAGCAATGGGGTGAAATTGAAAGGGTGGAGACACAGACTAGATATTAGACAGTGAGGGTGATCAATGAGTGGAACAGGTTACCACAGGAGGTGGCGAGTTCTCCTTCAAAGGAAGTTTTCAAACAGAGACTGGACAGACATCTGTTTGGGATGATTTAGTGAATCCTGCACTGAGAAGAGATTGGACCTAAGGACGTAATAGTATGGTGCAGGCCAAGGAGAGGTTGAAGAGGCTGTCCCATCAGAAAGAACACTTTTCAGTAAGTAGTCCGCTCAAGTCATCCTCATCCAGCAGCGTAATTTGCTGTAGGGAAAGCTGCGGCCAGCCAGGCACTTCCAATGTAGCATTACAGAACAGCCATCGACATCATAAAGCTGGGTCCTCCACTCAAGATGTCGATAGGGCATATGTGCAGGGGTTGTCTTTTTGGAACAACCCTTTTAATAGTTGCCAAAACTATGCTAAGTTTACCACCTAGAGGATAATGAAATAAATCATATCCTACTGTAGATCCAGGTAGTGAGTGACCTCCTCAACCATCGTCTTCTGCCTGGCTAGCTGACAATCCTCTCATCTAAACTTCCCTTTCCACTTTACTATGTATTCTTTATTTGCTTGGTTTTTACCATAAAACAGATACAAGTTTCTTGTCTGTCAAGAGTCAAAGACTCTCACCTCCCACATGATAATCCTCCCAGACTTGGTGACTCCTGCTTTCTGTGTTCGTCCCGCTGACACCTGGACCACCTCTGTATTCAGCATTGGGAGCCGGAGAGGAGTGCTGATCCCACTTCCCCAAGTGTACACAGAGGATAGAGGAGGAGGGATACCTGGCTTAGCGGTAGAATACCCGGCACGTCCACCTAATCGTAACAAATCAACACAAACATGACAATTAACTGAACATCCGAGCGGTGTGCTCCAGCACAACATGTCCTGGCAAACCCGGTGAGAATCGGAAATAATGGAATGTGCTGCACGGAGCTGCCGTTGGCTCCATAATAGGCACCTGTCATGTTAAATTAATGAATGGCCAATCTGTAGCAGCATTTCATTAGCGCACTGATAGCATCTTCACATTAATGACAATTGATATATATGTAGCTTCCACGAAACAGCACATAAATTCAGAGTGTTTGCATCAGAAGAACACAAAGAAACAAGCATAGGCTGGAATACGACTGAATTATGGCCAACCAGAAAGTTATATTCCAGTGCTGAGACTATGTATAAGATGATCCGGGGGTTGGTAAGAGAATAGGTTCTCCTTAAAGGGGTTTTGTCATTAAAAAAAAAAATATATATATATATATCTAAACTTACCTATTGCTTCCCTGTCAGTCTCCTTATCACATCTTCTCCTGGTTGAGCTTCTCCAGTGCCCCAGATCAGCTCACTGCAGACTGGGACCAGCTTGTTATGAGGGCTGCATATCTCAAATTCCTTCCGGCTGGGTCAGTGAAGGTCACATCCCTGTGCTGTAGCTTCACTGCCTAGGAAGGAATTATAATCTATTTCAGAGATAGCTCTCTTGAACAATCACTGAAGAAGATAGGCAGTCCCCCTGCTGACCTGTGAGCTGTGACGTAACGTTCATTGGTTGGCAGGCAGAAGACTGCCAACCAAATGTACATAACCTCACAGGAAGGAGAAGAATCAGGCAGCTGGAGGTGAAATGACCCCCTGGACTGCAGGAGACAGGAGAAGATAAGGGAGGTGAAGATCTGGTAAGTAGACTGATGGGGGAGGAATAGAGAAGTATAGAATTTTTCTTGTTTAGTGACAGAATCCCTTTAAGGAAATCACCTAGAAGATTTGTGAGGAGACTTATAAGCCCATCCATGCTCCTCTGGGAAACATGCAAATAAGATAGAACATGCTCTCCTTAAGGAGAAACAATTTTCTTTCCTGATCTATGTCAAAGAGCTCTCCCTAGCCAAGTCAGAAATCTATTGCATACCGGTGAGAAGGAAAACCCCCCGAAATAGCTGTCTGTGTATGGATTCTGGCTTGGTTTCCCCTAATCATTGTTATAAGGCTTGTATAAAGAGTCTAACATTGACTTGCAGGAAAGATGCCATCCAATAGGTGGCGCTGCAGAGAAGTTGCTCTAAAATGAACTAATCACACTCAGGAAGCAGCATCGACTTTGGTAACCTCACATAACTAGAGTGGCGTCAGTTTTCTTTACAAATGTGTAGACAAACATGTAGACGGTATTATATCTCGATACACTTACTACATAATTTTGAAAGACTTTTGGGAAAACTTTTTAGACTGTATTCACAGGACACCGACTTTACAGAAAATCTTTTTTGCAGCGGACCTGCACGCAGATAGTTCATCAAATTACAATAGAGGCTAACATTTGAAACTTTGCTGTGCATCATCCACAATAATGAACATGCTATGGATTATAAAGCCTGCAGCGATTCAGTATTCCTCCAAGCTTATGAATGAGGGTACAAAATACCCCATTAACATACACAGAGGATCCTGTGAGGATTTTGGCACATAGAGTAATCTGCACATAAACCCTGACAGTGTCACCATGGCTCTAGTACGGGCTTGTTCACATCAGCACTCAGGGTAGTGGGAAAACAGCAACCCCCTGCCCAAACAGATCCTTCTTATAAAGGATCCGAACGGCATCAAATGGACCCCATTAAGTATAATGGAGTCAGCTTGGTTTCTGTCCGGGCTTATGGCTTTTTACAGGGTAAAATAGCACAGCATGCTGCACCATTTCATCCGCAACGGAGGTAGTGAACTGAACCGCTGATGTGAACGAGTCCTAACTTGCTGGTTAATGTCGCTGGCAGATGACAAATAGTGGTCTGCACTTATATGGTCTTTCAAGCTCAGGTAATGTTGCGTATGGCAAAATCCAATGTGCTATTTCACGTGGCGCCAATTTGTGACTTTTCCATGCAGAAACTCTTAAATGGGGAAAATTAATTGGCTTCTACTAGAGATGAGCGAGCATACTCGCTAAGGACAATTGCTCGATCGAGCATTGTCCTTAGCGAGTATCTCCCCGCTCGGAAGAAAAGGTTCGGCTGCCGGCACGGGTGACAGGTGAGTTGCGGCCATGAGCAGGGGGGAGAGAGAGATCTCCCCTCCGTTCCTCCCCGCCAGCCGCCGGCAGCCAAATCTTTGCTCCCGAGCGGGCAGGTACTCACTAAGGGCAATGCTCGATCGAGCAATTACCCTTAGCGAGTATGCTCGCTCATCTCTAGCTTCTACCTCATTGGGGTTGTTTTGCCTTCCTCTGGATCAACATTGGAGGGTAATAGGCTGAATTGGATGGACAAGTGTCATGACGTATGTTACTATGTAATCTACATGAAGAATGAATATGCTTGTTGTCCTTGTGGATTATTTTTCACAGCAACGTGGACAAAAATCCACCAGGACTTTTTCTGGAGTAACAAAACCACATTCAAATGCATGTTAGCAGATAGGTGAAATGTTAGCGGAGCGGAGGAGGATTTTAGTATGAAATCCACTGTAAAATCCTCCCCAAATCCTGAACATGTGAAGAAGCTCTAATTACACTACACTGTACCAAAAAACAGATGCCATCTCCTTGATGACCTTTTCGGAAGAACGGTATTCTCTCTAACAAGAGTTTGTAGTACAGCAAAGAGTTGATTCTTTTTTTTAAACCAGATATAAAACCGATCTACGTATAATTACTCCAAGATAACACTTGTAAGCAATGTAATATAACGAACACCCAGCTCGGAAATCCTCACCGCGGGATCTGGCGCTGGGGATCCGGCCAGCTGGCCGTCCACGACTTACTGCAGGCATCGCTGCCAGAGGCTTCTCCACCCTACAGAGAAGAGAAAAGATTGTTCATTAAGATTGCAAGACTTTATAAAGGGAAACGCTTTTGGACTCCCTAATGAATAACTATTTGGTCCTGCAGAACCTGAATGTTCGAGCTGTTGTCTGAGAACACAGGCCGCTGAGACAAGTGACACATCCAGATTTTTGCACTGTTCAGATGTCTCACCCACATTTGGATGAAACCTAGCAGCATGTAGTAGTGCACAATACCAAGATTTATGATCCATTACTAGAGAAGGAGCAAGTCAGGGGATGCTCTACATATCTGGAACACGATTAGATCAATAAACCCAATTAAACATAGCAATTATTTCAGAGCAGCAATTAATGATGGCGGATATTGAAAATGTTTAGTCTGTAAGGCCGGGAGTACACGACTGTATATTGGCCGCATCCATGGAAGTGCATCCCAACCTGACTGTGAGCCTCCTGATCAGAACTCCGAGCATCATAGAAATTTATGGTGTTCAGAGTTTGGGGTCAGGAGGCTTGGGGAAAGGCCGGGACGCACTTCAGTATTACAGACGCAAAACCTTTGCCAATATACAGTAGTGTGCTCCCGACCTAAGTGGGACATTTACCATTCTCATAAATATCTTACATATGATAGAAGCAGTACATTGACTCTGATGGGATCTGTAGGATATCTGTCATGCCGCCCAGCCTCTTTTCGGATAAAATAGGGCAACATGCAGTGCCACTTTGCCCAGGGTTTTGTACTTGATCTGAGCTGAAGTCTCCATTTGGCAAATGTGAACAGGAACTTAGTTTGTTTATATGAAAGTAAGGGTAATAATGTACAGTGATAATATATAGGAGGATATGGTACTCAGTAATACAGCAGAAATCAGTTTTATGTACGTCAGGCTTTATTCCCATGAGCGCATATACACCGCGTATGTAAAGCATTGATGTCTAATGCAGCCGCGTATGTAAAGCATTGATGTCTAATGCAGCCGTTCACATGGGCAAATACACAAAGCGTAAATACGCCGGCAGTGCAAAAAAATGAATATATGCGTGGCCGGCGCATATAAGCTCAGTCAAAACATAGTTCTGGAACTATGTTTTGGCCAATATATGCAGGCAGGGCCTAAAGACTCCTATGGGAGCAGGGAAAGAGAAGGGAGAGGGAGGCATTTATGCAGCGTCCAACACTGCAAAAAGCTTACAGGTGCCTCTATATAGGCATTGAAAGGCATCCCGAGGATTTTGGCAGAGCGAGGGTTTTTAGGGGTGCGGCGTATTTTTTTGCTAAAAACAACGCTCGCGGTTTTGTGAATGCGTGAGAGAACGCTGGCCATGATCGCGGGGAAAAAAAGCCCATTCAGGCGCTTATATGGAGCAGGCGTAAAAACATAAATGCTGTCGCCGTATATACGCTCGTGGGAAAGAGCCCTCAGATTAATTTTCAGTAAGGAAAACTAATTATTAATGGTTAATTGTTGTTCCAGTTACACTGCGCAATCATCGTCATGAATGCTCATACTCATTCGGATCTTACGATGATCCCCCGATCCTGGATAAGCCAAGATAGCTGCACTGTTTCTCTATTTGATGCGCAGTGTGGATCAGTAGTCTAAGACACTACATGCTGCTCTGATTGGCCAGTGCTACTCATGTTAGCAGCACCGGCCAATCAGAGTAACGTGTAGTATCAGGCAGTGATGTATGTAGTGGTAGATTTATCAAAGGAGGCAAATGTAGTCATAAATCTGTCCCAACATAAATAATAAAATACGATTACCTGTAACTTACACAATGACACCATTCTTGATAAGTGTGGGCCTTAGGCCTCATCTCCAGGAGCATGCACGGATTCCACATGGGGAATCCCGCATGGAATCTGCCCGTGCCCGGCGACCCCGCATACCTGTCCGTGTCTTGAAGTTCTGTACTGCGGATGTGTGCAGAAGTGCCGACTGGCGTACATGCAGAGCACGTTTTTTTTTCTTTCAAATTCCTGCCTTTCCTGCGGAATCTGCGGCACGTCCGGAGATTAGACCGCAGATTAGACGGCTTCCATTGACTTCAATGGAAGCCGTCTGTGCGGGAACCGCAGTAAAATGGAGCATGCTGCAATTTTTCATCCGCGAGCGGAAATCATTTTCCATGGCATGCTATGGAGAGTTATCGCTGCGGAATTTCGGAGCCGGACGCCAACTCCGGACTCCGCTGCAAAAATCCGCCTGTGGATATGAGTTTACTGTTTATTGCAGAGGGGAGCCTGGTGTGGAAGGCAAGCATTAGATAGTTATCTTATAAAATCAGTAGCTTAGAGAATCTGACAACTCTGAGAAGGCTGTGTCATGTAATAAGTGTGATGTGTTTAAGTCAAAGTCATTTCACATTAATTATAGAAATGTAAGGTTATGTAACCGGGCGAAGGAGTACTTAATAGTAATTCCCATCACAGCTGTCCTTATATACATGGCATATGAAGAGGAGAACAACCACCTACACAACCCACTCCCCACACCAGCACAACCACTAAGTGGTGGGAGGAGGTAAGCAGATTCATAAGCAGATCTGGAGTTTAGAAAACTTGTTTCATTTCTATAGACTGTTCTGGATTACATAGAATACAGTGATTAAGGCCACTCTCACACACAGCGTGGGCAAAATGCCGCGATTATGATCACAGCGTTTTGCCGCGATTATACCGCCATTTTCGGCCGCAGGTTACTGAGTCTGACAGCGGTTTTTAATGGACCCCATCATGGTCATGGGTAATTGGGGGAGTTGAAAAGCTCAAAAACGCAGCAAAATAGAGCAGACAGCACTTGAAAATTGCGGCGTTAGACTAGGCTGCATTTAAGCACATATCTGCGATGCCCCGTTTTGGGTGGTGGGGGTGGTGGGGCTATGGAAAAAAAGCTGAAAATCTGCCAATTTTTTTTTTCATGTTTTAAATTTATGTTAAGCTTTTTCTTTTGCGACTTTTGCCCATCTCATGGAATAAAAGATATGTGGCCACCTTCCAGCAGTGAAACCGCTTCTATTCTTCTGTCAATGTAGCAGTGTTCTTTCTAAGTAGAGTCGTATATTTTAATAGACCCATTTTGGGACACATGTAAATTATTGATTAATTGACTTCACAATACAATTGCTTCTATAATGCTTTGGTATACTCATCAGTTTATACTGAGCTGAATAGGAGATGAGCCTGCAATACCATGCTGGGCCACTGCACAATTCATTGAGCTGTCTGCTTCCTGCTCTGCACACTGATGAACAGCTGATTAACCCCGACTTCAGACCACCACTGATTGTTGATAACCTATCCTGTGGACAATCCCTTTAAGTATAAAGACAGCAGAAATCACATCTACTTATTTGTTCAGTATTATGTTGTATCTTCAGATAATGAACTAATTTTTGCTGTATCTTAGTTTTAAGACCTTTTTACATGCAATGGTTATTGTTTGAACGGCCGAATAAAATAATGACTTTTTTGCATAAAATGCTGAATATTAAAATGTACAGATAATCGCTTGAAATCCTCTCTATTTCGCTCATTAGCTAAAAGTAAACTCTGTTTATGTTGTTTGCTCAGGTGGACGTGTGTTTATACGAGGCAAACTCTGGCCAGCAGGTTTTAATCAGTGCGAAGAAAAGGCATTCTCTTCTGCTGGCATGAGTAAACAAGTAATCATTGTGCAAACAATCACCCCTCCCCTCAAGTCCTTCAAAGACTGAACGAATGCCATTTAAACAGAACGAAAAGCAGACTACCTAAGGACTACTTTTATGCAGGCTGAAACTAAACAATAAACTCACTTTTGCCCATTTGAACGAATTTCGAGATATTGTTGCGTGTAAATAGGCCGTAAGTAGTGCCGGTCATAACTGGAGTACACTCTACTAACCTCATTTTAACACTGCCAACGTCACTGTATAGGTTGAGAAGTGCAGGTATACAGATAGGATGAGCCATGATCTCATTGAGCTGTGGTCTTTTGGAAGGGTCCAAGTTGAGCATGCTAAGAATGAGCTGTCGCAGTTCAGGGCTATACCGGTCTGATATTGGGGCAAACGTCCCGCTCATGATCTTCAGCACCAAGGCAGGTAAATTCTGTATACACAAAGTAGTTTTTATTACACCCAGGAGAACATTTACAAAGAGAAAAAGATGGCGATATCTACAGCAACCACTTCAAGCCCAATACATTACACAGTCACTTCAAGAATCCAGTACGTTAAAAGCTGAAAATGTGAATCACCAGATAGGAACACCTCAAGAAGTTAGAATGAAGCCAACCTGAATAAGCATTGTTTTGCAGACACTTCTTTCAGAACTTTCTACTACTGACTGACTGACTACTAATTCTCTAACTTCCCTGTGTCATACAAATGTGAAATTTGGCACAACCATTCCTTAGGTCCTAAATAGGAAAAGTAAAGGCGTCGCAACTCGATTATTCAATGCTAAGTGCAAAAGTAAGTGCACCCCTATTCTAAGTGGGAAAAACATCTGCGATACATGAGATAGTTCTTTTCTCAGAAACCTTAAATCCTAGAAAAATGATTTGCATAATGAGAAGAATCTACCTCCCCTATGTGTTTATACTAACAAGAATCTAAGTTACCGCTGAGCAGAAGACAGCGGCCATGAACGGCAGGCATGGAGCACGCCTTTAAGGCTAAGAAGGGGCTGCAACCTCCAATCTGGGGTTAAATTTGATTAAAAAGTAAGTCACCTTTAAGGGTAAAAAGTGAAGAAAGTGAGTGGTGCGGCACATTCTGCAGAGGAACATCGGTACATGCAGTCTATAAAGTAACCATGACTATCCCCCTGCGAGGGGTAATATGTAGCACAACAGTTGGTTATAAAAATAAATTTGCAAAATAATTAAGAAAATCCTTTTGAAACTTAAGTAATAGAAATGAGCCAGTATACATTACTCGAGCGAGTAGTGCCTTAGCCGAGTATCTCCCCGCTCGTCTCTACAGATTCGGGGGCCGGCGACAGGTGAGTTGCGGCGTGGAGTGGGGGGGGGGGGAGAGGGAGAGAGATCTCCCCTCCGTTCCTCCCCGCTCTCCCCCGCCGCTCCCTGCCCCCCGCCGGCCCCGAGACGAGCGGGGAGATACTCGGCTAAGGCACTACTCGCTCGAGTAATGTGCCTTAGCGAGTATACTCGCTCATCTCTGTTAAGTAACCATGACTTCATAAAATTTTTCATACGAACAACGGGTAAGCACATGTACCAAATAAAATCGGGTGAAGCCGGGTATATCAGCTAGTTCACTATATAGATTTGATTTGTCTGGATGTTTTTGGAGGGGAAAGGAGCAGAAAACTGAAAATTTACTGATGTACTCTGGGGAGGCCCTTTGTGTTATGGAGGTTTGGGTGAATGGAAGTGACTCGGACACAATGTTTGGCATATGTTTTTTTTTAATTGCATATTCCTTTGGCCAACTGTGCATTCCATCTGCGCAATTGTTATTGTCTGATAACGCGTTCTCCTCTTCAGAGGCAGATGAGTTTTTTGCAGCCATGCTATGACAGTATTTTCTTTGTTCTTTTTATCATTTTTCTTTTATTCTTCAATAAAACAAGCTTTAAAAAAAAATTCTAGGCTCCCATGCAAAATCTGTAATAGTGCTGCATGAACGATTCAGAATACTGGGCTCTTCTTCTATAGGAGATTTTGGTCCCCCTCAGGCAGCAGGTCCTGGGTGTGACTTCTACCTCTGCAGCTCCTATAACTAATGTTTATGTTACCTAGCAAGTTATTCTTAATTTACGGTTTGAAGTTTGAAAGTTATATTGCACCATTTGCAAATCAGCAGAGAAGAGTCATCTGGCCAAGAAGAGTCACTCTGCTTTATGAGCTGCTGAGCTAACCACATCCTACTTCTCCTGATAGACAGTAAGTTGTCTATCAAGAAAAAGGGGCTGGGGTTAGCTCAGCAACTCATAAAGCAGAGTGACTCTTCTTGGCCAGATGACTCTTCTCTGCTCATTTGTATACAGCTCAAGATAACTGTCGAATCCAATTGAGGAAGTAAATGGGCTTGTCAGGAAAAAAGGAAACATTAGAAGTGACTGATTTTTCATCCCCTGCTGGCCAGTGAAGTTAGTTTTGTGGGTGTGATGGTAATGACCGGTTCCCTTTAAAGATCCTGCATTGATGGCTGCTTAGTAACCCAAGGCATAGAAAAACTGTAATGTTCACATGTAGCCAACACAGTACAGTGTGTGAACTAGCCATGGGTAAAGAAGATTTACCAGAAACAGTGGCTAGAGATGTCAACATCCTGCACCCTTTTTGAATGGATTTAATCATTTATTTATCAAGTAGACTATAGTATGTACGCAGAGGTCTGTATCCCAACAAAAAGAGGATAAATGGGCTTTCCCATCTCATCAAGTAACAGCATATGGCCAGAATATGCCATCACTTTATGACTGGTGGGGATCCAACTGCAGCTTTTTAATATGAGCACTTACCAACTTTGTATTTCATCAATTGGAACTCATCATGGGTCTCGAATTAGCGCATGTAAAAAGAGTTAAAGAAGACATAAATATATGCCATCCCTCTATGATTGTGGGTGTCCAACCTCCGAGACCCCTACCAATCCTAAAAATTAAAAGGGACAAAGCGCTAATGGGTTTTTCCTGCACAGTGACAATGCTGGATACCCGGCTGAACTGCAAAGGCCTAGATTCACTTGAGTGGAGCTATGCTTCAGTTCCCCTGCATAGATGGGTATCTGCAGGCGCTGTGCAAGGAAAAAACTGTGAAAGGGGCCCAGCACTATATATTCTTCATTCACAAGATCGGTGGGGGCCACAGATGTTGGGCCCCACGATCATAGAGTATATTTATGCCTTCTTTAACTCTTTTTACATGAGCTAATTCGAGACCCATGACGAGTGCCAACTGGCAAAATACAAAGTTGATAAGTGTTCATACTAAAAGTCGATGCAAAGTGCTTCAAGGACATTAGCGACCTTGACTGCTTGCAGTACATCTGTTAAGTCATAATGCAGGGAAATGTCCTGCTGACATCAATGATTTCTCCAGCCACATAAAAGATGTGATCAGCTGGCAAAGAAGCGCTTATAATTGGGAATGATCATTCGGGCGACTGTAAGAGGGCTTTAACATGTATCACAGGTGTTTCTCCTAATCCTAGAAGGTTAAAGAGGTTTTCCAGGGAGAATACTATTATAGAGCTATCCTAAGGATAGGTCATCAATAGTTGATTGGCTGGGGTTCATCGCTCGGGACCCTGATCGATCAGCTGAGTGGGCGCATGCAGTCAGGGCCGCAAACACACAGAGGTCAGAGTGGAAGCAGCAGAAGTCTCCGCACCGACCTCTGTGTAGTGGCCGGCGTTTGTAACTGCAGGCACAGATCGTGCGGATTTCAATGAGAGCTGTACCTGCAGTTACAAGCAACAGCCACTAAATGGAGGTCGGCATGGAGACTTCCGCTCCGACCTCTGTTTTTTTGTGGCGCTGACAGCATGCACTCACTCAGTTGATTAGTCAGGGTTCCAAGCGATGGACCCTGGCCGATCAACTATTGATGATCTATCCTAAGCATATGTCATCGATAGTATTCTCCCTAGAAAACCCCTTTATATGGCTGATAACATCTCTCTGGGAAGAAAACACAAATTTGTTAAGGCGAAAAGAGGTCAGACATCAGGTATATCCTGTGTTTAACATCTATGTACGTGCAAAAAAAAAATGTACAAAATTAGTGCAAGAAAGGTCAAACAGATGAGGAACTGTAAGAAAGTCGCAAAGGCTGCAGTGTGGTGTCAGGCGTCTTCTGGTGTTTTATACATCCCTTGAGCTTTGGACATAGTGACCTGAAGGATAAATTCAAGGGTTCTGCATTATTAGTGAAGGTAATTCATACCGCAGCTTCAAATGCCCTCTTAAGGCTTGCCAGTTCATAGAGGCCACAGCCAAGCGCCCAGATGTCACTCTTCTGGTTATAGGGTTTTCCCTCGCACAGTTCTGGAGAGATGTAACAGGGGGTTCCCACAACCTGGAAAAAACAGGATAAACGGGATAAGTTTCCTTCACAAAAAACAGGTACAGGTAACTTCCCAGCATTACCGCAGGACACGTATCAATGGACCCTATGTGTGATCCTCAAATAATAGACAATTGGCAGTTATATACTTCAGAACATATTTTAATTGGAACACAAATGAAATAATTACATAAGCTTTTATGTTGATGTAATAACACAGACTAGACTGTTAAAACGCAAGTAGGATTAAATGGGTATTACGGCCTTTTGTTTCATCAGCGGATCGTCCAGCGAGCTGTCAGTGCAGCATGTCCATTCGTTGTCATCAGTGACAGGAAGTGAAAGCGCCATCTATAGGCCGCCTGCACATGGGCAGGTCGGATCCCGCAGCGGAATCTGACACTGTGCCTAGCCGATGATCCCCGCGTACCTGTCCGCAGTCTTCTTAGCTGTACTGCGCATGTGCCAGCCGGTGCACATGCGCAGTACAGATAATGCCGCGCAGTCACTAGACAATGCCGCTGATCCCGCCACCTTTCCGCAATGATGATTGCGGAAGGGCCGTGGGTCGGACGGCTTCCACGGACTTCAACGGAAGCCATCTGCGTGGAATCCGCATGCTGTGATTTTTTTTCTCTGCGAGTGGGGGGAAGCAAATAAATAAAAAAATTTAAATAAATAAATAAATAAATTAAAAATCGCAATTGATTTGCAATTGTAGGCAGAAAAAAAGAATAAAATAAAAAAAGTATGCTATGGTCGGATGCCCACTCCAGATTCACAACGCAAATCCGCCTGTGTGGCGGTCTTACTCCCATCAAAATCAATAGGAGTAAATTTATAGAGGTTTGATTATGTTTTACAATACAAGCATTGTGTTTGTTCGCTTTTTTTTAACACAAACGATGGCTTTTTTTGGCGCCACATTCAGAGACGATAGCTTTTTAATTTTTTTATGGACAGAGCTGTATGAGGCTTGCATAGCTCAGTCATGCTGTACACTGTCCTACATGATGATGTTATGCCTCTGTGTTAAAGGGGTGGTCTCGCGAAATCAAGTGGGGTTATACACTTCTGTATGGCCATATTAATGCACTTTGTAATATACATCGTGCATTAAATATGAGCCATACAGAAGTTATTCACTTACCTGCTCCGTTGCTAGCGTCCCCGTCGCCATGGTTCCGTCTAATTTCGGTGTCTTCTTGCCTTTTTAGACGCGCTTGCGCAGATCCGTCTTCTCCCTTCTTCTCCCTTCGGCTCCGCTCGGCAGCATCGGCATTTTGGCTCCGCCCCCTTGTACGCATCATCGCGTAGCTCCGCCCCCGTCACGTGCCGATTCCAGCCAATCAGGAGGCTGGAACCGGCACACATCATGGGGCGGAGCTACGCGATGATGCGTACAAGGGGGCGGAGCCAAAATGCCGATGCTGCCGAGCGGAGCCGAAGGGAGAAGAAGGGAGAAGACGGATCTGCGCAAGCGCGTCTAAAAAGGCAAGAAGACACCGAAATTAGACGGAACCATGGCGACGGGGACGCTAGCAATGGAGCAGGTAAGTGAATAACTTCTGTATGGCTCATATTTAATGCACGATGTATATTACAAAGTGCATTAATATGGCCATACAGAAGTGCTGAACCCCACTTGCTGCCGCGAGACCACCCCTTTAAAGACAGGGAGCAGAACCTGCAATTCTCTGGGTATAGGAAACCGCATAATCACAG
Source organism: Eleutherodactylus coqui (assembly GCF_035609145.1). NCBI lineage: Eukaryota > Metazoa > Chordata > Amphibia > Anura > Eleutherodactylidae > Eleutherodactylus > Eleutherodactylus coqui. The sequence goes on along the minus strand of NC_089840.1, from coordinate 59,970,667 downwards.
ACTCCATCCACCAGGTCTTAGAGGATTGAGAATCAGATATACAGAGGGGGAAACAGGGAAGAATGCAGGATACAAGTCATACAATGACCAGAAATAGTGCTATTGCCTATGTACGTACACACGGCAGCTTGTTCATCGGGCTTGTGTGCTACTGACTAGCGCCGATTTCTCCAGGAAAGGGACAGCAGCAGTGACCCGGCTGGGAAGAAAACTTCCCACTGAAGTGAACTTCATCAAGACTGAATCTGAAAACCGTATGAGGCGTCACCGTTATTTGCAATGTGGTAACTGGCTGCACCGTTTGTACAGGTGAAACATGTAAAATACAGGTCTCACCTGTAAAAACCTTGCGGCTAATTACCGTACCGCACAACCATGGTAAAACCGCAGGTGATTTTTCAGATGCGCGTTTGATGCAATTTTAACCCCCCCTTTACTGCTATATGTGAATATAATATAAGTCACAAAATTATTTTAATGTGCAGTGAAATAGTTCCTGGCCGCAGCTGTTTGCAGTTTGTGATTCCGTTCTGCGCCGTGTGTGGTCCACTTGTATGGCACTAAAAGAGGCGACTCAGCAAACTTTAGTGGAAAAATGAAACTCTATATTTAGAGCGTAAGCCGAAATTAACAACAGAATGGAATTTAAAGCAATGGTTTTACCTTCCCATCCGATATTTTTTCTACGACGGGCTTCACACATACAGTGTTTTTGTAAATTCCGCCAAGTCTTCTTCAACACTATTTTTTATTTTTGCAGCCAGGTGTTACTTTAAAGACTATAGTACAATATAGAATGTACTACAGACAATGGGCCTCATTCATCAAAACTGTCTAATGGTAAAGCTTTATTCATATGGGCAGATTTCATGTCCCATGCAAGTTGTGCCCGAGATTCTTGGGTGCAACTTGCAAAATGGCGGAAGCCTGTCCTTGTTGACCAAAGTGACCAATCAGAGCTCAGCTTTCATTTCTCAAACTGCTCTGGTAAAATGAAAGCTGAGCTATGTAGTCCTCTCATTCTACGTGCACAAGTAGTCCGCCGGGTGCGTTCAGTGGGGACTTTGACCGATGACAGCGTGGGAAGAGGATAAGACTCACATTGCTGGATTCAGCCTGTCGGCTCCTATGAGCCCATAGGTTTGGCTTACAGAAGCTGATAGATATCTATGGCTAACACAGTACTGCATTATGTTTGCTCTACATTGCCAATATGTACATTGATGGCTGTTTTGTCTACTCACAGTGTAGGCTTTACTCTTACTACTGAGAATTTTGGAGATCCCAAAGTCGCCAATCTTTACGATCATATGGTGTTTGTCCAGCAGGATGTTCTGGGTTTTCAGGTCTCGGTGAAGGATGAGTTTGTTGTGCACATGATGCATCGCAAGGAGAATTTGGACAAAAAAGTGTAGAATAGTATCTTCATCCATCAGTGAATTACAGCGCTTCTGGATGTATTCAGCTAATGTGCCCCCTGCAGGGAAGACGGAAAGTCAGAAATGGTAAATATTCCAAAATATACCATGAAAGCCATGAGAATAAAACCGTACAAAACTAATTAGATCTTAATTTACAAGAAGCCCAGCTTTAAGCACACCTGTGATTTTCTTCATTTGTTTTAATTTGCACCATTTATAGTGCGCAAAGTGCATTTTTACATTCTTATAGCGGTCACCATTTTGATAGTTGAAAGAATGCCGTCAGTGCCGCCCGCTGAGAAAATCAGAGTCCGGCACTGATAAGAGTTATGGGTGATTTCTAGAAATCAACGATGAACAAATAGCGCACGGCGGCCGCGCATTCAGACAGAACAATTATTGCTCAAAAGACACTTTTGAGCGATAATCGTTGTGTCTAAATGGGCCTTAACACTCCCCAGAGAAAAAAAATGAAAATCGGAGGCCGAGCAAGAAGTTGACTATCATCACCACCTGCACGGCCTATCCATCTGTTTGGTAGTCGCCTATTGAATTCACTTCTAATTTCAATGGGGAAAGCAGGAGGGGGCGCCCTGCTGGAAGATGAAACCTGGGATTTCCTGTTCCAGCTGTGGCAGAAGCCAGATCTGTAGCGTCCCGGTACAAAATCCCCGAGATTCTTTTCCCAAAAGAAGGGGCCGTACACTTTCCTACAGGTTATAGTGCAAAACACATTCACCTTGGGGGGGTGGTGGGGGTCGGGAGGGGGTGCCAGGTCGCACATTCACTCCACGTAGACAAGTGGGTTTTCCCTCCCCCAGATTCTGACATTACATTTGTTAACTGCCAGAAGGTGGAAGGCGGCTTCATCACTGAGCACTAAAGACTCCATGAAACCATCGCTTTCCATTACAGTTTGCATATTCTCGCAGAAAGAACGTCGCCGCGCTCTGTCGTCCGGTTTCAGGACCGGTAACAATTGCAGTTGGCAGGGATAACATCGCAAAGGTTTGCACAGAATCTTCCACAGTCGGCGGGACGTCCAATTCTCTACTTGCTCTGATGGTGGATTTCTGAAGACTTTGTGTGAAACTCGCACGGACGCGCTCGGTTATTGCCGCGCTTCCTGGTGGACGGACGGATGATTTTCACTTACAGATACAACGTTTGTCCCTAAAATTGAAATACCACTTACGATTTGTGTGCCCACGCGGGAAAATCTTCAACAAACTTTATTCGAAAATGACATGGCACACGAACACTGCGTGAAGATCTGAAAATCAAGGACACTAAATGCTCTTCTGTCCTTGCTGCAGGGCTGTGGAGTCGGTAAGCAGAGCAGACTCCTCAGTTTTCTTAAGACTTCGACTCCACAGTCCTGGAGGGAACATAAACTGGACTACTGATTTATGCAAAGTTTATTGAAAGTTTAGGCCTGCTTTTACTTGCTGGCAATAACTATAAGATACAGATATAACTTAAAGCAACCCTCCAGTTTCAAAACAAATTTCTCTCCTGCGGCTGGATGGGGAAGGGGTATATCCCCTGCAGTTGTTTTTATCTGCTGTCCCTCTGATCCACTGGATCGGGGTCCTGTTTTTGGCCGTCCAAGATGGCCAACACAACCTTCAGACTACCTAATTACACATAGTACATTGGTAGGGTTGGACTGCTAATGCACTATACCTGCTCTCTGATTGGCCAAAGCTGCTCATGTGATCAGCACTGGCGAATTGGAGAGCAGTGCACAGTGTGCATTAGCTAGTTAGAAAATTTCTGCAACCATCTTGGAGGATCTATAACAGCGTCTTGTGGATCGGAGGGGCAATAAAGAAGAAAACACTCTCTTGTCCGGTGACAGAATTTTGTCCCAAAACTGGAGGGTCACTTTAACCCTGTGCAATCCAATATTGGATTCAGGGTTTCCTAGGGGGCTTTCTCTTTCTGCCATTATACAATGGCACTATCTGCTGGCTAGAGCCAGTACTGCGGTATGGGAAATGCTGGAGAGGCCCCTGACAACAGAGCAGCCAGGAATATACAGTAAGGATACCCTGCCGGACGTCTTCCGACATCGGAGATGTACAGCCTTCAATCAGAATGTCTTCAGATATCAGGCAGTGGATTGGAAAGGGTTAAATATATTATTAGGGCTCATTAAATATACTATTTTCATGGGCAAACTACTAGCAATTATAATCCAGTGTATAGGCTTGAATTGGCTACAGGAACAAGTGCGTAAATGTAAGAGTATAATCTCTCCAGATCTGTCACTACGAGACACCACGAAGCCACATTCCAGTACTTATTGTCATCTGTCTTCCAGAACAATGACCTTCCTTCTGCCTACAATCTGAGTCATTCTGGTTTCTGACCTGGAGTTACACAAGCAACTGGTTTCGGTGCTTTTATCAGATTACAAAGCAATAACCACACAAAACAGAGAGACGCACAATACTGTCTGCGCTCAGAAAAGCTCCAACCCATGACAAGTTTAAAGTCATGTCCTCCAACCTGGAGTGCTCCAGCTGAGGTAAAACTACAACTCCCAGCATGCCCCGACGGCCCCAGCAGGCTGGGAGTAGAGCTTTCACAACAGCCACAGGTTGGAGGCCACTGGATTACGCGTACAAATAAAACGGCCTCTAAGTGGAACCTCAAGGGGTCACGGTGTCAAAGTCAAGTTCTCCCAACCTTTACTTGCCATTTATGGTGCAATCACTATTATGAAGTAACCAGTAAAGAACAGAACACGACTGGAAACACAGGATAAATTATTACGGGTCTTGGTCTTAAGCAAAGCATCAAGTCTCAGAGGACGTATCCTACCATTCCGTTACACTCGGAACTTGGGAGGATTTCCAATAACGGGCGATGACTAACTAGGCAGCTTGCAAGAAGAAGCTTAACAACCCCTCCCAGACCAGCTCAACAAACTTTGTTGTAAAGGGCGTTTATTACAGACCAAAAGGGTGCAATTTTCCCACACTCCCACTAGATGTAAGCATGAGTACCCCACAATGCCAACGAAGGGGGGAGCATTTGGGGAAGAGATCATGGAGCAAAGCCAGCATTCTATACCATCTGGAGAGGATTTTATTCTTCTTCTCCTCAGGTTTATGAGAAAAAGATTTATGTGTGAGAGCAAACGCCTTGGTCCATTCCTCCGCACAGAAAACTCAAACTAAGTTCAGCCTCTCAGGCAGACATAAAAATAGTCTTCCCAGTCTCCTGAAGAAGCCTGCAGAGCAACTACACCAAGTAGGGAGGCTGGGGAGGGTTGTAGGCATAGGTGTTCCAAAGGGGTTAAGATCTCGTAGTAAAGAATAGTGAGGGACAAACTAGATATAAAGTTTGATAATTGGGCACATAGAAACCAAGCCCCACTAGGTAAGCCACCCAGAAAAGAGGTTAAAGGGTGAAGAACCTCCAATGACATATAATGTCTCACCTGAGGTGCATCCTCCTTAGAGTATCTCAAGATATGGGATCGCTGCATGGCTTGCGGGAAGGCTGGGTTAATGGAAAATCAGGGTAAGTGGGCTTAGGTTGGAGAAAGACATAAAGACCTCAAATGCTAATCCCAAAAACGTTATACAGTAGAGGTGGTTGCAATGGCCAATAAATATAAATAAAAGGGCCAGTGAGTAGGAGTTAGCCATAGGAGTAAAATGGGGTTAGTGTAGAGAACTTTGGCCTTCAGCGACACCCATTGTTTATCCTGTCTATGTGAAACCACTTCAAAATATATGCTAGCACAGGGGCTTTGTAAGGTTTAATGAGGTGCTTGGACCCCACAAACATGTCCTTAGGTCCAACATTATACACCAATTTTATTTTAGTTGGAGCTCAAAATCTCTTACATAGACAGCGTGAAATTATAAAATTCATGCTACCAGGAGCCACCACTAGAGGGAGTTTATGAGCATCCTGCAGACTGCTCATATATATGCAGTAACTGGCAAGATTCCCAGTGGTGTCAAGATGCAGCATTTTACTCTATAGGCCTGCATACACATCAAATTAATGTTGGACGAACAACTTTCCCCTAACAGACGATGTCAAGGATCAGAAAGATCGGGCATGTTAAATTTCAACGCACACTTGTTCTGGCAGCAGATAAACCCCTGCCCGAGGTGTCTGCCAGCAGCTCACTCGCCAGCTGAGCAAACATGTGTATGGGTGTTAAGAATTATTGTCGTCCGAATGAGCGTTTGGTCAACAGCTATTGGAAATGTATGGACACCTTATGTCTATTCAGGGTGTCTGGAGCTCAGTGTAAGACATAAAGAGGTGATACAGTAATAAGACATTACTCATCCCAGAATTGGGGATTACAAATACAAATGAATATTCACTTTATAGGGAGTCTGTCAGGAGGTTTAACCACACAAATAATAATAATCTTTATTTGTATAGCGCCAACATATTCCACAGCGCTTACGTAGACAGGGGGAATACAGAAAAACAAAAAGAAATACAAAAATTACAAAAAGCTGAAATCTACTGGCAGGGCTACGCAGGGCCATGAAGAGGGGATCCAGCTGAGCACTCCGAGCGGGGTATGCAGAACACAGCTGTAGCGCTGTCTTCTGCATACTCCTGCTGTGTTCACGGAGCGCTCAGCTGATATACAGCTATGCGCTCCGAGCCGGGTATATAGAACACAGCTGGAGCGCTGTCTTCTGCATACTCCTGCTGTGTTTACGGAGTGCTCAGCTGGTATACAGCTATGCGCTCCGAGCGGGGTATGCAGAACACAGCTGGAGCGCTGCCTTCTTCATACTTTGGCTGTGTTCTCCGGTCGGGATCTGCAAACAGTCATGTCATCACATCACTAGGCTTATATTCGAGTCAATAAGTTTTCCCATTTTTTTGTGGTAAAATTAGGTGCCTCGGCTTATATTCGGGTTGGCTTATACTTGAGTATATACCATATGTTTAAACTGCTCTACACATCCTCTAACAAAGCCTGTCAGGAGTTCTGCATAGTCAAAACTGCTGACAGACAACATTTAAAGAATTACAAGACAGGAAAAAGAACTCCAAAGTACATTCTACAGAGCATCCTCCATACCACAACTAGAGATGAGTGAGCCTACTCGGTAAGGCAGTTACTCGAGCGAGCATCGCTTTTCTCGAGTAACTGCTTAGTGATCCGAGCAGGCTCGGGTGGGCTGCGGGGGTGAGTGGGGGGAGCGGAGCGGGGGGTGAGTGGGAAGAGAGAGAGAGATCTCTCTTACTCTTTCTCCCGCTCCGATCTCCCCCGCAGCCCACCCGAGCCTGCTCGGATCACTAAGCAGTTACTCGAGATCAGCAAGCCTACTCTGTAAGGCAGTTATTCGAGCGAGCATCGCTCTTCTCGAGTAACTGCTTAGTGATCTGAGCAGGCTCGGGTGGGCTGCGGGGGGTGGTGGGGGTGGGAAGAGAGAGAGATCTCTCTCACTCTTTCTCCCGCTCCACTCTCCCCCGCAGCCCACCTGAGCCTGCTCGGATTACTAAGCAGTTACTCGAGATCAGCGAGCCTCCTCTGTAAGGCAGTTATTCGAGCGAACATCGCTCTTCTTGAGTAACTGCTTAGTGATCCGAGCAGGCTCGGGTGGGCTGCAGGGGTGAGCGGAGCAGAGCAGAAGAGAGAGAGAGATCTCTCTCCCTCCCGCTCCGCTCTCCCCCGCCACCCCTGAGCCTGCTCGGATCACTAAGCAGTTACTCAAGAAGAGCGATGCTCGCTCGAGTAACTGCTTTACCGAGTAGGCTTGCTCATCTCTACTATTAACCCCTTCAGTGGCAGGTTTATTACCATGTCATGACTCACAAGGCAGGTTTTTTTTAAAAAGAGTCAACAATGCAATTTAATCTCGCAAGTATTTATTAAGGAATGCAACAATCATTGCAACATTTTTTTTGTAATGAAAGAATACATTATAACAATTTTGGAAAACAATTTCCAAATTTTGGTGGAAGGAGATTTTCCAGGCGTGCCACGAAAGGGGTTAAAGGGTATAACTTGTGATTCTAGGAATATCTATTTAATTCTATAAATTACTGAATCTTTTGATGGTGGACACCATGTTTACAGTAACTATAGACTTGTGCAACTTTATGCTAAAGGATTGTACTGCGGTCTGAACATAGCCTTATTTATACGTATCTCACGTCTACATTTCTGATTTTAGAACTTTTTTACATGGTAGAAGTACATCTGCAGCCCCTAACTAATTTCTAAATGACAATTCTACCAAGGAACTTGCACCACCATGATGAGCTGAAGCTGGGGATAAAAAGGAAATCTATCTTCTTTAACCCCTTAAGGACCAAACACAATAAATTTACAACTCTTGGTCCTGTCCTGAGCTTTAATCCCAGCCGATACTAAAAAAAACTAATAATAATACAGTGCAGGATTAAAGCTCCTGCAATGTATCAAGAGCAAGTCGGGTCTGCAGCTGTTAGTCACAGCTGAGGACCCTGAGGAGAAGGCAGAAGCAGTTTTTAACTGCTTCTGCCTTCTCTCTTGCAGGCTTCATAGAACTCAATGAGCACTATATAGTGAAGAGATAGAGCAGAAGTGTTACTTTCGCTATTTGATCCGGTGATCACGTGACTACCGGGTGCCCCCTGCCTCGGCAGAGCCTCAGGGTCCTAGCAGACCCAGATCAGTTCTGTGAGGCTAACTTCCAACTGGCAAGTGCGATATGAGGCCGAGAATCCCGCCCCCACATCGCGCTCTCCACCATGTGTATTGCCCGAAGATGCAAGGCGTCTCAGCCGTGGCAGGAGGATCGCAGAGTTTCTACCACTGCTTTTATTACTGACACCAGTCCCATTGGAAACAATGGGCGCTGCGAGAACACGCAGAAGGATAGAACATGCTTGATTTGTTTTTTTTATGCGTATCATCATATTTTATTTACAGAACAAAATAAAAATATATATAAAAAAAGAAAAAATTACCCACCGCTAAAATAAGGTGCAGGACATTATCAAAATGTCCTGCACCTTATTTTAGCATAATGTATTTCATTTAAAAACTAAACTATAAATTAACCCCTTAAGGACACAGCCCTTTTTTTCAATTTTGGTTTTTCCTCCCCCTTTTAAAAAACCATAACTCCTTTATTTATCCATCGACGTAGCTTTATGAGGGCGTGTTTTTTTGCGGGACGAGTTGCATTTTTCAATGGTGCTACTTAATGTACCATATAATGTACTGAAAAACTTAAAGAAAATTCTAAGTGGAGTAAAATGAAAAAAAAAACGACATTCCGCCATCTATATACACAAATGGGGTACTGCTACGGAAAAGTGATATGGAAAAAGACCTGGGGGTACTAGTGGATTGTAGATTTAACTGGAGCAACCAATGCCAATCAGCTGCTGCATTAAAAGAGGCACAGGGGTGAGGGACGAGAGCATTATTCTTCCACTATATAAGGCACTTGTCAGGCCCCACGTGGAATACTGCATACAGTTCTGGTGACCGGAGCGCAGGAAAGATATTACAGTACTGGAGGGGGTTCAAAGAAGGGCAACTAAACTAATACATGGAATGACGGGACTGGAATACCCAGAGAGGCATCAAAATTGGGATTATTTACCATGGAAAAACGACGGCTATGGGGCGACCAAATATCTATGTATAAATACATGAGGGGACAATACAAGGATCTCTCCCAGGATCTGTTTATACCCAGGACTGCGACGGTAACAAGAGGGCATTCGCTACGTTTAGAAGAAAGCAGGTTTCATCGCCAACACAGAAAAGGGTTCTTTACTGTAAGAGCAGTGAGACCTGTGGAACTCTCTGTCTGAGGATGTGGTGATGGCAAAATCCATAGAGGAGTTTAAGAGGGGACTAGATGTCTTTCTTGAACACTATGATATTACAGGATATAGACATTAGGTGATCAGTAGGTTTGTAGTTCTGGGTCTTACATTCAAGTAGTAACTATCAAAGGTTGATCCAGGGATTATTCTGACTGCCATTTTAGGGCCAGAATTTTTCCCCGAATGGGTTAATTGGCTTCTGCCTCTTGGGGTTTTTGCCTTCCCTGGATCAACAAGGCCGACGTTCACTGTGCAGGCTTTTACTGACGCGGGGATACCAAATATGTATTTTTGTTTTAGGATTTAATTTTTTTTTTTATAGATAGACAAAAGGGGATTTTTTGTTTGTTTTTTTTACAATTAGTAAAACTTTATTGAGCTTATCTTTACTTTTTTTTACATTTTTTTAGCCCCCCTAGGGGACCACAACAAGCAATGCTTTGATTGCTCCTGCAGCTTGATAGGCAGTCTGCTAAGGCAGCGCCGGGGCCTTTCAGAAGGCCCCCGACTGCAATGACACCCGCATGGCTCCTGCGATCTCATCGCGGGGAGGCCGTATGGGAACCCCGAATATCATTTGGGGGATTTAAATGCCGCTGTCAAAATTGACAGCGGCATTAAAGGGTTAATAGCGCTGATCAGCCGCGTGGCTGATTGCAGCTATTTACCGAGGGTGTCAGCTGTAATAAACAGCTGACGCCTGCGCTGTATGGAGAGAGGTCGCCCCGTGATCTCTCTTCATACATACCCTGACACTGCAGGACGTAATTGTACGTCCTGAAGCATTAGGGATTAAAAAATATATATTTTTTAGCTTTTTACCCATAATAAAACTAAAAAAAAATTTTTAAAAAGTCAGTGAAAAAAAGATATTAAGAAATAGCCCTATGCGTCACGGAAAAATGCAGCAAAAATAATTTTGGTAGCTGAAGGAAAATAAAAATTGGGCAGTAAAACCACCCCAAGGGTAAAATCGCGAAAAAGTGTCTGGTCCTTTAGGACTAAGACACCCTGATCCTTAAGGGGTTAAAATATGTTTTGAATGTTTATCCAGACATGGTTCTCCTGCTGTGGCATGCATAGCCCAAAGACTACAAACATGGGAAACTAGAACATATACAGAACACCATCTCTGCCTCAATACCTCTAACTTTTAGCCTCCATCTTTGGGAGTTGGTCTACAACACGTACGGCACATTATTACTAAGGCCAGTAGTGCCTTATGCGAGTACCTGCCCGCTTGTCTCTAAAGAATCGGGTGCCGGCGGGGGAGAGTGGTGAGTTGCGGGAGTGAGAGAGTGAGAGAGAGATCTCCCCTCGTTCCTCCCCGCTCTCCCCCGCCGCTCCCCGCCAGCACCTGAATCTTTTGAGACGAGCGGGCAGGTACTCGCATAAGGCACTACTCACTCGAGTAGTTTGCCTTAGCGAGTATGCTCGCTCATCTCTAATTATTACCATCAGATACCATCAGAGGGTAAGACTTGTGATGCTCACCTGGGGCGTACTCCATTGCAATCATAAGGGCCTTGTCTTCCAAAAAATTCTCGTAGTATTCAATGATGTTTGGGTGATTCAACAGTTTTAGTACTTGACATTCATTCTGTGCTGCGAGCCGCTCATCTTTAGTCATCTGCTCCACGGGGATTTGCTTGATGATCACTAATTTTTGATCGGCTCTTCTCAGACACAAGTGCACGATCCTGCAGACAAACAAGAGCAAGTCACATTCTGATCATTCATATACATATGTACCAGCAACAAATCAGATCTGACGTCACCTTTCTCCTAATGTAGAGTGGTTGCCTTTATTGGAGACTAATTCAGTGTCTATACTGTATACAGACCATAAATAGTGCCAAAAACTTACTTTAGGAAGTTTATCGAATGTAATGAGAGGAAAAAGTGGAGCTCAGGTGAGCGCCGCAGCCTCTTCCCGTGCCAGTGACATCACGAATATTTCTTGAGAAGAATAGATTTATCAGTAACCAGGCTTTGTGTGTCTTTATATGATGGTCAAAGCACCTGTGAAACTCACATTCCCAAGCTCATCTCCTCAAAGTATTTGAAGGTCTTCAGCATAACTAGGTTCCACTGGGGATTTCTTCCGCTGTAAGGTTTGTTAAGCCAAAGTTCCACAACAATTCCGCTCGCTTTTAATGTAACATCTGGCCTACATATATCGGCCAAAAAAAATGCAAAAAAAAACCTCTAGAAAAACGTCACAGTGCTGCGTGTAAATTGAGCTTAGGGGCCCTTTTACTGGAAAAATTAAAAATAAAATCATTGGATCGTGCAAAGTTGAACACTAATTGTTCAGTGAAAGGACAGCGAACGAATGAACGACAAACAAGAATCTGTTCGCTTCTCATTCGCGGTTCATTTTATGCAGGCATTAAAGTCATTGTTCGCTCATTTACTCATTGTTGCTGCTGCAGTGAATGTAAAAAAAATGAGCGATTGGCTAACGAACAATTTATCTGCCTGTATAAACAGACTGTATCAGGAACTCTGCGTAAAAGGAGCCTAAGGCCGCTCTCACACATCCGCTTTTTAACGCGATTACTGCGGCGCTTTGAACCTCATCACCCATCACAATGATGGGGAGCGCTAAAAACCGCTGTCTGGGGCAGTAACCTGCATCTGAAAAAAGCGGTAAAATTGTGGCAAACCACTGCGATCAAAATTGCGGCATTTCGCTGACGGCACGTGAGAGTGGCCTAAAGGGTATGTTTACAGGGCGGAAATGCTGCGGAATGTCCAAAATAGAGTCAAAATTCACACCAATGGTGCAGATTTTGACTCAAAACCAGCCATGTACCCGCAATGTCCTCTAAAAACCACGGCAGAAATCCACGCCTGAGCTGCGGATTTCTGCTGCCACTGCGCAAATGTATGGGGACGATCCCTTTTTATTTGATGATTCTGCATTAAGAAGACATCACTTCTTTTTAGGGCTCATTTTCACGGCGTATTATGCTCACGTATGTCGCGGTGAGTCAATGACGGTAAATGTTTTTTCATTGATCCATTCACACGTGCGTACGGTCATGGCGCACGTTACGCGAGTAAGAAAAATTGCAGAATGCTCTTTTTTATTGCATATTACGTGCGCAAGAGGCCTATTGTTCTCTATGGGTGTGTATAATACGCACGGTATACTACTAGCGTAGCGGTTAGGTTTTTCACGCATATTGCTAGGAAACACGCTAATGAAGTTAAACAAAACCAGAAGAGACATCATTCTAGGCCGTTTTCCCTGCTTCTGTTTTTTGCGCACGTAATATACGCAGGTGTATGTGCGCCAAAAACTCGTATACACGGTCATAAAAAGGGAAACTTGAACAATACGCAGTTCAAACACTGGAGTGTTACGCAGCATTTTACACACACACTCCTGTATGAATAAGCCCTAAATTGGAGGCTTCGCTGCCGATCCGACTCCAAATGCCGGGGAAAAAAGCGTTGCTTGCAGCGCTTTTTCTTCTTTCTAAAAGCCGGGCGGCGGAGTGAAAACCAAACGCACCCCATCATTATAGTCAGTGGGGTCCGTTCAATGCCGTTCCGTTGCGCCCCGAGACGGATTCGTTCGGCGTGAGTTTTGAAGCGGCTTCGCCACTAGTAGTCTGCTGCGGCGCTAAAATTGACATGCCGCTGCTTTGGATTCCGTGCCATGGCAGTTTCCGCACGGCTTGGCCACAACGGCTCCGCCGCAGCGTGTGGATGAAATTTTTGCAAATCTCGGCCGCTTTGCTGCTTTATCCCGGGGTACAAATTGCCGGCGGAATTTCCGTGAGAAAGTCTGCCCCATGTGAACCCGGCCTTAGTCTGTCTGTCCGCGGGCGATTTTTCACTGCATTTCCCGTGGCGATACTCCCCGTCCACAAGCAGAGAATTATAGCTGGCTCCTACTCCCCGCGGCGGAGATCTGCCGCGGGATATCGCTACACCTGCGGACGTTAAATATACGCGCGTAATACACAGAGAATAGATCCCTTTGATGTCAATAGCTTCATCCTCATCAACGTGTTTTGCACACGCCAAAGAAAATAGGTGCCACCTTATTTTTTCGGCATATGTGCACTGCAATGGCGCCATAGAAGTCTGTGGGAGGAGCGCAAATACGCACTCAATATACACGCAAAAGACGCTGCGCAATTTTGTGAAAAAAATGAGCACATCTGGACTGCATTAGATTAGATTGCCTTTTAATCCACGGAAGGCGTGCGCTGCGGATGTGTGAACAAGTCCAAAAAGTACAGTACTAAGCGCCGGCAAGCGAACAAAGATGCTGCGCTGAGGCGAACGTATTTGCACATGCGAACGTGCGCAGCCGCCATTAGAAGTCCATTTTCTGCAGGGGTCTCAGTGACAGCTGGCCTGTGGAGGGGATGGGGGGCCATACCACGTGATGTGCGGGGAGGGGGCAGTTCTGATAACTTTCATGACAAACTCCTGCTTACAAAATAACATGGAGAAACTAACGGTCCCGCACGTCACAAAACAGCAGGCAATGCCTATCCCGCCATAGGGGGGCAGCACTGTCCCGGTATTACTAGGACGGATACAGTAGCTCAGTAATCTCACCCGAAGGCTCCTCTGCCGACCACCCGGATTTTCTGGTATTTCTCCATCTTGAAGCCCCTCGGCACAAACTTCCCACCATTTCCATGGTTACACTTCCGGGAAGCCGTACGGTGGCTCGTGGGGGACAAATTAAAAAAAGCAAAACAACCGTTCCGTGGAGATGGATAGAACGTGGAGTCTGATTTCTTGTGCGCCTGCGCAGTACTAAGCGTCGCACGCGTCGCTGCCTATTGTCCTAAACATGGCTGACATATCTCTCCTCTGTTTGGAAAGCAGTGTCATAAATAATATAGCCTCTGTAATAATTCCTTAGGAAGTGTCACCCAGTTTGTGTAAAGATTGGCCCAGCAAACGCAACTGTACGTTTAGCGCGTATTTCATGGTCTCTGTACGCCAGTGGGATATGTGGTAATTCGCAGGCAATAGCTACATTGACTTACGAGTGGCGCCAGGCGGATCCATATTGTGAATATGAACAAAAAACGAAAGGCATTGAAAGGCGTACATTTTTGTACACACTTGTGGATACAAACTGCGAATGCGAGCATTAAAGTTAAAGTTAGTGGATGCGAGTGTTCCGTCGCCCATACACAATTTAAATTGCGTATGAGCGGCAGAAAGACTCGCAGCTTCAAATAGATCTTTCTTCTACGCAGGCGATACGCTGTGCTTAGCGTACATTCACAATTACTTTCCGCGAACGATCACAGGTCTTCCGCTGTGGATATCTTCATGCGGTATCCCACCCACTAGCGTGAGCGCGGTCTTACGCAGTTCCGCTCACATTAGTATGTCAAAATTGCGTAATATCTGAATGCAAAATAGACTGCAGCGTGTTCTACTTTGCCGTATATATATGCAAATTAGAGCTCGTTGTTCTCTGTTGTCACGTATATACACGTGCCCATATGCAATTACTTTGCGATAGCGTGGGACACAAAGAGAACAAGTGTACTGGGCAGGCTGTGTGTGAGTTCACGGTCATGTGCAATAACATTTTGCCACCATATGCGGCCTTACGCAGGGTCACGGCCGGCTCCGCAGCTGTAAAGCGCGGCCGGGCACCCACAGCGGTTTTCGCTTACGGCTGTGTGAGGACTTGATTGCACAATCTATATCACTATAGAAGGTGTATCGTTGTATATGATTATAACGTCAGTGCCCCCTCGCTGCTTTGTTGCCCCCCTTTCTAGTTGTGTTCCACATTATCTAAGGCCACATTTACATCTGCTTATGGCCGCCTGCACACGGGCGGAAATCCCGCGGCGGTATTTCCCGCAGGATTTCCGCCGCTGAAAGTCTGCATAGGAGTGCATTACAATACACACTCCTATGCAGACAGCCGCGGTTTGGCCGCGCGAAATCTCGCGCGGCAAACAAACCGCGGCATGTCCTATTTTTGTGCGGGGCTCGCACTCACCCGGCCGCCGGCTACGGGCTGCGCGGCAGCCGACACATAAAAGAGCCGGGGCCGCCAGGCGCGGGTGAGTACGCGCTCGTCACTGCAGGCTCTCGGGTCGGGTCCCGCGGCGAGAATTCTCGCCGCCGGATCCGACCCGCTCGTCTGCAGGCGGCCTATAGATCTGGCGTAAAATTCTGGATGATGAAATAGTGCAGCATGCTGCGCCATTTCGTCTGGGTGAATGATGGAGGGCAGAACAGAAGCCTGGATGGACCCAGTATAGTCAATGGGTTTTAGTCTTCGCTATTTCATTCTGTCATAGGACAGACCTCACCCAACATCTCCATTCCAGTGTCTGGCACCATCATAACCGCCAGACAGCATGCCCACTGCCTTGGGGGCACACTGGACTCTGACCTCTCCACCCCACCCCCCACCCCCCCCACCACCCATATCCAATCCCTGGCCTGAACATGCTACATGCACCTCAGAAATATTGCTAAAATACGGCTGCTCTTCACCAGGGACATGCTAAAGATACTCATGGTCGCCCTCATCCACTCCCAACTCGACTACTGCAACTCCCTACTCATCGTCCATCCCCGCACCAGGCTCGCTCCACTCCAATCCATACTAAATGCAGCAGCTCGGCTCATTTTTCGATCCAGCCGTTTCTCAGACGCCCCTGCACTATGCCAATCGCTCCATTGGCTGCCCATCCACTGCAGAAATAAATTTAAACTCCTCAACCACAAAGTTTTCCATGGCGCCGCGTGACCATACATCGCTGGTCTCTATCTCACATATTAAACCCTATGGTTCCTGTCTGAGTTCTCTTCCCATGTAGTTTTCTGCACAGGAGATGGGACACTGGGGCGGAGTCAGTGCTGGACTGCAAAAAATGTAATGTGAAAAGAGTCTAATTTCCACCCCTTCTCTATCCAGTCTTCCACCCCTTCTACTGCCCATTTCTGTTTATCCTATTGTAACAGCATTTACCAGTTTTTTGTGCGTTTTTCATGTCTTTGTGCTGCAGCAGACGTATATAGTAAAATATTGAAAAGTCTTATATTCACAGCATCTTGGTCACCAAGTAGGACTTAGAAAGTAAAAAAAAAATAGTTTAGAAGATTTAAAAAAATAAATAAATCCAAGTAAAAAAAAAAAGAAAAAAACCCCAACATAATTGGTATTGCTGCACCTGTAACAACCCTTAGGCCGGCTGTCCACAGGCGTTGCGAAGTCCCACTGTAGATCTCCACTGCGAGAACTGCCGCCTGAGAGCAGGAGCCGCACACAAATCTCTGCCGGTCAGCCTAATCTAATAGATAGGCTAACCGTGGAGAATTGGGGCAATTCACAGCATGCTTCGAATTGCCCGCCGCGAGCTGAGATTTGCAATGATTCTCCGCTCATGGACACGGAGGCAGCGCTTTCCATAGAAACGCTATGGAAAGCGTCAGCCTGCATGATTCGCCAGCGATTTACCGCCGGCAAATTCATGGTCGTGGACAGGGGGCCTTATGATAAAATGAACGTTATTTATCCTGCATGGAGAATGCTGTAAAAAAAAAAAACTGCAGATTTTGCTGCACATTCTGCTGGGGATTTGCAGAAGATTTCACGCTTTCAATTGAATTTAAAACAAAGGGGTGAGATCTGCAGCAAAATCCACTCCAAAAGCTGCAACTTGTGAACACAACCTAATAAAACAAAACAACAATTCTGCCATTGTGTGTCAATAAGGTGTATGTACCCCCAGAATAGTACGGTACTGGTGCATCTTGTCTCCACCAGAAGAATGGGTGGAGACATGGATTGGGAGTCCTCAGTTACAGGGTACGCCTAGGTGATGGCCAGAGCTGGGGATTGGCTGGCGCACACACACCTCCCTACATGCACTGCCAGTTCCGCTGGACCAGATCACACATCTGGCAGCTGAACTCCCCGCACTCAACATTCATGTCCCACCCCCCTCACCCCCCTCCCCGGCAACACAGCAGCAGCAGGCGGCTCCGCTGTAATGCTGATCACTGGGGTCTCTGCTGCTGTGTGGCAGAGACACTGACAGGGGAGGACGGAGTTTTCAGCCGCTGCCGAGAGCTGCAAACACACACAAGGGAGCAGACTCCCCCTCAGCTGCCGCATCCCCCTGTGACATGGCCCTGACAGCTGACACATGTTGCCTCTCTCCCAGCCTGCGGGGACAAGCTGCAGAGCCGGTGGAGACAAGGTGCGCTGAACAGCACTACAGCGGGGAGAAGAGTGTTTCGCCGGCAGGGGGAAACATGGAGGGACAAACCGCGAAGGCATGCAGGATGACAATGGGAAGCAAAGTGTCAGCAGTAAGCGAGCAGAGCTGTAAGCGTGGCACTGGAGCAGGGAGGACAGTGACCGGCTGGGAGCAGAGCTGTAAGCGCGGCACCGGAGTGGGAAGGACACTAATGGGCTAAGAGCAGAGCTGTAAGTGCGGCACTGGAGGACAGTAGCAGGCTGGGAGCAGAGCTGTAAGCGCGGCATCGAAGCAGGGAGGACAGTGACAGGCCGGGAGCAGAGCTGTAAGCGCAGCATTGGGACTGGGAGGGCAGTGACAGGCTGGGAGCAGAGCTGTAAGCAAGGCACTGGAGTGGGGAGGACAGTGACAGGTTGGGAGCAGAGCTGTAAGCGCGGCACCAGAGTGAGGTGGACAGTGACAGGCTGGGACCAGAGCTGTAAGCGCAACATCGAAGCAGGGAGGACAGTGACAGGCTGAGAGCACAGCTGCTAGAGCGGCACCGGAGCAGGGAGGACAGTGACAGGCTGGGAGCAGAGCTGTAAGCGCGGCATCAAAGCAGGGATGACAGTAACAGGTTGGGAGCAGAGCTATAAGCGCTGCCCCGGAGCGGGGCGGACAGTGTCAGCCTGGGCGGCTGCAACGGGCACAGGGAGAACGATAGCGAAGAAGAAGTTGGAAGCTGAGGGGGGCGTTATCAGGGAGGTAACAAGGCGTTACCTCTCACTCGGCAGGTGTCCACCCATATTTGTGGTGGAGACAAGATGCACCAATACTGAATAGTACTATATGAAAATTAAAACTCATCTAAAATAAACAAGCCTTCACACAGCTTTGGCAAAAATATTTTGCAATCAGCGACACAAAAAGAAATTCTTTTGTACAATAATATATTTATTGTAGAGAAATAGAAACAATATATACAGAAATTGTGGTATGTCTGTAATGGTAGCAAACCGCAGAATAAAGTTATCAGGCCGTTTATACCGTACAGTGAACGCTGTGAAAACAAAACCCAAATAACTGTGGTGAAATTATTGCTCCCCTCAAAAAAAAAGTAAAATTTAACACCCACCCCCCCCCCCCTCGCCCCCTTAGACTGGCTTCACACTGGCGATCACCATTTTGCCGTGAGAAAATCGAGGCAAAATCGCATCTTTATTCAATGCGATTTGTGAGGGGTTTTTTAGATTAATCTCGTATCGCTGCCGCCCGCAATAAAATCGCATGACAAGCCAATGGGACTTTGTAACGTTAAAATCGCAACACAACATGCGTTTGTAGCGTTGCGACGCGATAAAAAGAAGCCTCCATAAGATTACATGGGAGATTAAAAAAAACAAATCGCACATCATAGAAAGATAGAAGAGCAAGCCATGCTTATTTATCCCCTCAACATCGCATCAGTGAAAACATGGCAGATGGGAATGAAACCATTGTAAGTCATTGCTTTCATATTCTGCCTTTTTACTGACTGCCGCATCAGGTGACAGTCACACGATTTTCTCGCCCGTGTGGAGCCGGCCTCATACAGCTATGTCAACAGGAAAAAAGTTATGGCTTTCAAAATGTGGAAACGAAACAAGGAAAAAGTGTCATATTGGTATCAAATTAGGCTGCGTCCTTACAGGGGTATTCTGCGCTTTTACAAGCGATAACCTGTCCTCCGGATAGATCATCACTAGTTGATCTTCAGAGATCCACCACTCGGAATCCCAACTAATCAGCTAATCATCCAGCCTGCTTTCCGCCGTCATCAGTGGTCAGGGGAGGAAGTATAAGCGCCGATTTCACTCACCACTGAAATGGGAGCATTGTGCTTCTTTTAGGCTGGGTTCACACGGGGCGGATTTTCGTCGGAAATCTCGCGGTTTGGCTTTGGCTTTGAAGTGGTCCGGCCGCATGCTTTTCCGTTGCGGCCGGCTCTCCCATAGAGGAGAGCGCGGCCGTAACATAAATAAACAAAAATCCGAATGTAAACAGACATGCTGCTTCTTTTGAAACCGCGGCTGCGGCGGCCGCAGCCGCGGTTTCATCTGGATTTACCGCAGCGGATTAGCCGTCCCGTGTGGACGAGGTTTCGGGGAAACCTCATCCACATGGCTGGCTAATCCCGAGATTAGCGGCCGCGGGCGGTTTTGCCGCGGGCGGATCTGCTGCGGCAGAACCGCGGCAAATCCGCCCTGTGTGACCCCTGCCTTATACTTCCTGCTCTTCATAATAGTCAGGACCGAACTTGCAGTCCTGACCATAATCAGAAGCAGTAAGTGCAATAAGGGGATCTGATATCATTGATTGTTCCCATTCAATAGGAGTGAAAATGGCGCTTACACTTCTTCCCTTGACCACTAATAACAACATCCGGCCCACTGCACTGACAGTGGCCCGGATGATCAGCTAATTGGCAGAGATCCTAAGTGGCAGACCCCTGCTTGGGATAGGTCATCACTTGCAAAAGCCTAGAATACCCCTGTTATAGTATATCTGCAGGATATGCCATAAAAGTGTAATTAAGTGCAAGCTCCAACTCTTGCCCCGCACCTATCTTTAGTTAGGGCCCCCACCGCACCTGGATACCCTGAATGCAGCTGAGTGCCCTGCCCTATGCTGTTTCCATAACTCCAATAGAAGTCAATGGGAGTTACGCAAACAGTGTAGCACAGTGAGCTACAATGTATCCATAACTCAGGAGCTGCAGAAACAGCATTATTTGCTGTTGTTTGCATAACTCCCATTTACTTCTATTGAATTTAAGTAAACAGTGTCGCTCAGATGAGCTCGGCTGTTTCCGCTAGCCTGGGTACCCAGCCATCTTGTAATCACTGCTGGTCGAGATGGGAACACGCCTTTCTTTAAAGTAGACCTGGCTGTTTTCCTGACCTGTTTGTTTGAGGCCTTATTTACACAGGCGTCACAAATTTTGGCCGCCCGCATTACCCGAGAGAAAGCTGTGACTTGGTCTCACGTTTTCTCGCCCATTCAGACAGCCAGCAGCAGCGCATGTACGTCGCAGCCCAGAATTCCGTCGGACGGAGGGAGAGGGTTTAGCATTGCTAAACTCTGTGAACCGCCCTACTCCTCCCTTTCCCAGCTGATCGCAGCAATAGAAGCTCCCATAGAAGCCTATGGGAGCTGCAGGCAAGGGGAAAGGGAGGTGGAAGGGAGTTCAGCAGTGCTAGACACCTCCCTCTCCCTTTACCAGCAGCTCCCATAGGCTTCTATGGGAGCTGCAGGTTCATCGCGCCCAAAAAAGGACAAGACCTATATTTTCCGGTCATGCGTAAAAGCTATTATGTACTATCTTTTCTGTCCGGCCGACAGAATCACCCATCTGAACAAATGCATTGGAATCCATTGCTTTAGATGGCCGCGATTTTCCGCCAACGCTTTATCGCTGCAAAACAGCGACTATAAAACGTTCGCGTGAATAAGGCCTTAGTAAATACTTACATTCCTCATGAAATTGCAATTCCACATTCCATACCAGACATTATGAAATAATCCTTGTGAAAGGTAGGACTTCCCTGTGAATTGCCATGTAGGGGGTAGGTTCAGCAAGACAGAACACAATGCTGAATCCTTATCTATTCATTCCAAAACGAGTTAATTACCAATTTTAGTGAAGGCAGCACAATATGACTACATGTGGCTACATTTGAATTGCCTTGACTAATTTTTAGTAATTAGCTCGTGCTACAAGGGTGTATAGAGACATTTACAATATATGTGCGTGCCCTTGTGGGTGAAGGGCAGCACTAAGTCTTACAGACCATACAAAAAGTATCCCTTTGTACTTTTAACAGGCGCAGCTTCACGCCTGATCTCATGCATAGAGGCAGTTAGCCTGCTGAAGACCTCCATACTTCAAACGGAGACATTGGCCCTAGCCGGTGGGCAGAAGCCAATTAGTCAGCCTTCATTCCAGCACATCATCAAAGGAGTAACAAAGTAATCTTCATCACTCTGACCTGACCTCCCAAATGATATATGAAGGAGAATGTTAGGGTGGTTTTACATTGGCAGGTAATGGCCCTTTTACATGGGACGAGAATCTCACGATTCTCGTTTGCCCGATGGAATGAGTTGGTGATGTCTCATTTAGTGATTGTTTAGCGTTTCACTTTCCTGTATGAAACAATAAACAATTAAGCCTCCTTCACATGGGCTACAAAATCATGCAGAAGCTAGTTGCGCCAAAAAAATCGCACCTAGCATTGCAGAGGGAATTAACGATTTCCCACTATCGAGTCCTAAGCTTAATTAGCAGTGAAATTGCCCATTCATACAATTGGGAGCTGTGTGTTTTAGCAAAAAAGTGCTGCAGCTTCGGGAGAAGAGAGACATGAAGGAAAGCCCTGGGGGAACCCCCTTCTCCGTGAGGCTTCCCTTCATCTCAGCAGCACACATGATGGGGTCCCCAACAGGGGAGAAGAAGGAATTCTCTCTTTTCCCTCTGCTGAGGAATTCCGTTTTCTTCCCTGCAAGGGAACCCCTCTCTCCCCACTACGGGGGAATTCCTCCTCTCCCCTGGCTGCCTCGCATACTCTCCCATAGAAGTATTTGGAGACTTCTGCGATTTTCTGCAACAAGATAGGTCAAGACCTATGTTTTCACACAGTACAGAATTTTGGCGCTGAATTCTGCCGATAATGTCCTACCTTTTTTGGTGCGATTTTTTTTTTTTTGCCGCAGCTACAAATCATTCACCTGGTTTTACCATGTTTCCCCCAAAAATAAGACAGTCTTATATTAATTTTTACCAAAAAGAGGCACAGTGTCTTTTGGGGGGGGGTCATATACTTACTAAGCCGGTGGCGTCTGGTTTCCTCGCGCTGGACTCTGGCGCTGCAGCAAGCTGCAGTGTAATCCTCAGCGTTGACAGAGCACTCTCTTCCTGGTAACGGGGCTTTGAAATACCCCACCTCCAGCAAGCGAGTGCTGTGATTGGGTCACAAGTGCCACTGCTCAGCCAGTCAGAGTAACATCACTGAATGGCTGTGATTGGTTCATCGAGTGCCGGCTCTGATTGGCTGAGCCACGGCGCTTGTGATCCCGCCCTCCTCTGAAAATCAGGGTAGGGCTTATTATCGGGAGAACCCGGTAGATAGATAAATATGAGAGAGAGAAATAGGTATGAGATAGATATGAGAGATAGACACTTAGATAGATATGAAAAAAATAGATGATAGATAGACATACAGACAGACAAGCAGATAGATAGATACATACCCTGGGGCCCGGACCACTTTTCTGTGTGAGGTAAGCAGCTGTACACAGTGTCAGCAGGAGGGGAGCAGCAGGGAGATAACATAATCATCCCTGATCCACACACACCATGGCTTGCCGTGCGTCTGTGTCCCCTCCTCTCCCTCCCTCCTCCCTTTTCCTCCTCTCTGGCTTGTGCTGTCGACTGGACCTCACTAATCACGCAGCCGCCGAGAGTGCGATCTGAATGTCATGTATATGTGTATATGGCAGAGGGCGGCCTCTGGGCCCCCTTAAGCACAGGAGCTGGGTCGCCATTGCGACCCCTGATGGTACGCCTATGGTTCAGATCCCTTCATCTGAATGTTCCCATTGAAAACCTTTGGTTCTAATAGCCGCATGTTTTTTTAGCGGATGATTTTTGCATGCCTAGCTCCCTGTGTGAAAGAGGACTAAGTCTACCCTTTTTAACGAGTGCCACCAAGAAGGAGCATGTTGATCAGCGCTAGTTAATGATTACACGGGCAGATAGATCACTAGTATCAGGATAAATGATCTTATGTTCCCATACAGAATACATTAGACTCAGGGGTATACATTGAAATCATGGGGCCCCATAGCAAGAATTAAAATAACACCACTCCCGCCATGCGATGGCTGTGATTGATTTATCGAGCTGCATTAAATGGCTGAGAAGCAGTCAAAGAACCAATCACAGCTATCCCGTTGTAGAGGCGGGATTTATTAATTGGCCAATAAATTGCCGCAGGTCAGCCAATTCATAAATCCCACAACACGATGGCTGTGATTGGTTCTCCGACCACTGCTCAGCCAATCAATGCAGCGCTTGATGAACCAATCACAGCCATCGCATTGGTTCATCAAGTGCTGCATTGGTTGGCTGAGCAGCACTTGAGAACCAATCAGAGCCATCGCTTCCTGGAGGTGGGATTTATGATCCCCTAACCAGTAAATGATCTTCTTTGGGCACCCAAGGACTACAAGAAGCTTGTCGGAGCTCCGGAGAGCAGCGGGAGGGACCTGGACCGAGCCTGCTATGTAAGTATAATAAGACATCCCCCGAAAATAAAACCTAGTGGCTCTTTTGGGTCAAAAATGAATATAAGACTGGGTTTTATTTTCAGGGAAACACGGTATAATGTCTGATGAGAAAAAAAATAGTAGATTGAGTGGATATTTTTGTTTGAAATTTTTTTATTTTGTTTTTCTCCTCCCTTATTCTATATATTAGAGTGAGATTGATCGATTCTTGACGAGTCTGAGAGGGTGCAACCGGTCGACGAAACGTCACACCTGCCAATGGGGAAGTGCAAATACATGAGACGTGCTTTTGATCTCGACTCCTCTGTTTTTATTAAAAATTAATCCGGCATATAATGATAGATGTGTTTCGGGGCCGTTGCGCCCCTTCCTCAGTATTTTAGCTGGGAACACACACAGCATTGGTGTGTTCTCTGCAGAGGAGTGCCTGTTGATGGCGTTTATTAGATAGTTTTTACATGGTTAGGTGATTACAAGTATACGGACTGATGATTGCGTCTGCGATCATTTTCCCCTTTACGGTCTATGTTCGCCGGCAGCAAATGTCCCTCTTTACACGTGTAGATGTGCTGCTGAGGAGCGAGCAGTTTTATTCTGCATGGCAGACCCAGTCAGCTAAAAAAATAAGCATTTATTAGTTAGTCAGCTGATCAGGTGCACCTAATGATCGGGCAAACAAATAATCTTACGAACGTTTGTGCCTGATCATTTGCCTGTGTAGAAGAGACTTAAAGTGCCTAGAAGGATAGGGCCGAATGACAATGCTTATTATGGGATAATGGTATTTATATTCATGCGACCTATGAATCATTGTACTGTATCCTTAGGTAACCTTACCAAGATCACAATACTCCATGCAGCCCTGTATATGTGATATCACACATGAATAGCTTAAAAATATTTGGCTTGGCACATCACACGTCTATTATTATAAAAACACCACCCAGATTGAAGAGACTGCAGCCTCTTCATACATGTAATGCTCTAACGTGGTCGCATGAGAAGAAGTTAATTAATTAGTGGCATACTATAATTTTATAGAACATGTTGCTTGTCAATTAAAAATAAAAGAGCAGTTTTAGAGGTCTTCCAGGTAGGGCTAGATGAGGGGTAGGCCAAAGTAGGCAATCGCCTAGGGAACCACCTTGCACTTAACATTCTATATAATGAGCACTTCTATCAGGCATAGAAGTGCTCATTGTTACAGGAGTACCAGGGAGTGGTGAGTCGTGCCTAGGTCCGGGCTGGTCTTCCTCTGTTCAGAGCACCAGCGCTATACTGAGTTCCAAAGCCGCCCAAGTCAGGATGTAGTGTGTGTTGGCGTCGGACGTGGTGCAATGCCTGCAGCAAAAGAGGACCTATAGGACTGGCGCACTGTCAGTGTTCTGTCAGTGTTCTGTGAATTAGCCCCGCCCCCACCCTGCCTCCCCCCATTGCAAATAGTGCAGAAGGGCAGAGAGGGGGCGGGAGCTCAGTTCCTGCTCCTGGCTCTTCCAGGCTCCCCCCCCCCCCCTGCACACAAGGACAACATATATCGGCTCGGCGTGAAAACCGAGCCGATATACGTTCGTGTGAATTCACCCTTAAAATGTCTTTAAACCTCTTTCACTAGAGAGAAGGTGGTATTTAATTTACTGTGTGGGTGGATGGGGGCCCAATTTGCCTAATCTGCTTAAGGTGCCAAATCACTTTTTCCTGGCCCTGCCTCCAGGGACAATTAATTGCAACTTTTTTTTTTAAGTTGAGTGACGCTGGATGACAACAACGGATTTCCATAATCAAACAAGTATACATGGAAGCGTATATCAGCCGGCCGTGAAAACGGTAAATAAGCCCTCAGGAGCAGAGAAACAGAATTAAACATTTCCAGTTTGTTTCCCATTGACTTCAATGGGTTTTCATTAAAACGGAAATATTTCCTTTTAATTCCGTTCTGTTTTTCAAATGGAATAGTTGGCACGGCCAGTGAAAACAAGCGCTTTTTTTTTTTTTGCTGCTCATTTTTCAGGTTTGCTATATAGACAAAGTCAGGGTCAGCAGAGTCATCTTATTATTACAAACTGGGATTTAACACTTTCCAATCCACTGTCTGACATCTTCAGACATTATAATTTAAGGCTGTACAGCTCCGATGTTGGAAGACGTCCGTCGGGGTTCTCTTACTGTATATTGCCAGCCTCTTTTCTGTCGGGGCCTATTCATCGTGTCACCTCATGCAGTACTGGCTTTAGCCAGCAGATAGCGCTGTTGTATATCGGCGGAAAAAGGGTAAGCCCCCTAGGAAAACCAGGAAACAAATTGAATTGGAAAG